>NC_134572.1:123579104-123879104 GCF_050947875.1 Dermacentor variabilis | reverse complement strand
ATAAGTTGGTTAGGCCTGTCCACACATTGTCATAATGGGAGACACTCGCACTACATTCTCTTTCCAAGGCTTTCTGCATAACACATCAAGTGAAATATTCATGATACATTTTTACCATTTGCTCCACAAATCTACTTATCTGCTAACGATTCACAACGGCATCTGTCGTGCTAACTCCCTCAGGGACTTGGTTACCAGTGGCGATAGAGAATAAGCGCAACGCTTGATAACCACACGCTATCCGCATAAAAAGAAAACTAATGCTAACAAAGGCTTTTCTCGTTTTCAATATATTTTCTCGAGCGTTTGTGAATAGCATTCGTGTTCGTGGCCATTATTCTCCTTACCAGATTAACACTTTCACATTGCGAAATGTTCCCCTGGGACACAAATTCCGCATAATAAAGCAATTGCTTAAAGTTGTGTTTAGGG
The DNA here is from genome assembly GCF_050947875.1 of Dermacentor variabilis. Lineage (NCBI taxonomy): Eukaryota > Metazoa > Arthropoda > Arachnida > Ixodida > Ixodidae > Dermacentor > Dermacentor variabilis. Next base: position 123,878,672 of record NC_134572.1, on the reverse strand, counting down.
TGCTTTATAAGTGACTTGGGTTCGTGTTCGCTCTATACATTCACCGACTCTCTTGTGTCACCGGTTGCTCTCGCTGAAGCTAACAGCTCAGTTATGTTGATACTTCAGGAGATGGTAGGAGCATGTTGTTTTTGTTGTTGTTGTTGTAGCTACAGGCGGGTTTAACCTGGCGATCAAGGCTGCCAAGGGCTTCGCCTGAGCATGTATTTCATTAACACGGGTGTATTCGCCATCTGTCGAACAGTTGGGTATCTCTTAGATATGTGAGAAGCCGTGAAGCTTCCTTGTGGGCTATAGCAGATCCTTCCTGAAACACAAGTTCTTGCACATAAGCATGTGGCAGGCATTCCTTTTCAAAATTCTCGTTTGGCGCGTCCCTTTCACCACGGTAGCGTGGGCACGACCACAGAAAGTGTGCGATGTCTCGTGTCTCGTACCACGAAGTAAACAGCGGACAACCGGTACGTCCCGTCTGGAATAACCATGCAGGGGTGCATGCCGATTACAGCTGTCCTTATTCGGTGCAGCAGCGAGGCCTCCTCTCGACAAAACCGCCTGATTACGCAGGGCCCATGTGGCGAGATCCAAAGTGATGCAAAGTGAGCACAGATGTAAAGCCGCACCTCAGAATATTTTGGAGTACGGAAAAATGAGAATAAGTTTTCCCGCGACTTCCCCACAGATTGGGAAATGTATGTCAGGAATGGTGATGGTTGCATGGAGAAGTATCAACCCTACCTTTCGGTTGAAGGACCTGTGCCTCGGGTGCGAAGAAATTTAGATTCTACTCGGGTCCCGTGTTCCGAAAACGTTTTTGAGGGGGAGGGTACGATTTCGTGATTTGGTTGCTTTTTGGTACTTTAACTTTAGAGGGAAGGAAGAGTTTGGACAAAACACAACACAGTGTGCTTTGTGCTTCGTCCTTCTTTTGCCGCTTAGTGCATTATGCGCTAATGATATGGAAAACCGCTGGCCCTGCTAGGCATGTTCTTTTAAATTTATTTATTTATTTATTTATTTATTTATTTATTTATTTATTTATTCGAGTTGCAGGAAGAATCAAGATATAACAAGAAGTGTGCACAGACATATGGAGCACTTTATAGAGCAAATGGCGCTATACCACCTTCCTTTCTTTTTGTTTCTTTTTCTTTTTAGTTCGTGCGGATTTATTTCTATTCTTAATTCCTGCGACAGATACCGGTGTTCCGCCTTTTCCAGGTAGCTAAATTAAGAATTCCTTTAATTGACTTTCTGAATATTTGTTATTTAGCACAAATTGCGATTGCGAAATCGAAGCCGAGGAGTAGTGAAGTCACGGTTGCTTTTGCAGAAATCGCAAGTCTAGCACCACTTTAGAGATATCCGGATTTAACGTGTGTTGCGAAACGCGTGAGCGTTCCAGCGAATAGTTTCCCGAACGAGCAACCTGGCTAACTGCACTATCTTTAGTAAAGTGGACCTTATGTAAAAGCATACCATCAAATGCCCGTGGAGCCCGCAGACATTTCTAATACGGCCATCACAACTCTGTTTGGCCTGTTTGAGTATGTTCGGATGCCTTTTGAAATCCGCAACGCGGCTGAAACTTTCCAACGGTTCACTGAAGAGATGACGCACGGCCTGCCAACTGTACTCGCATTTCAAGCATTTCAAGATGACCTTAACTATAACGCCGACGCATTTTCTTCTTTTTCTTTTTTTTGCGGATTTTGGAAGTGGACGCTTCGAAAATGGCGCTAGTCTTAGGATTTCTGCAAAGCGGGTGCGACTTCACTGTTGCTTTCGCTCTTGAAACGTGTGCCTTAAAATATCTAATTAAAATTTCATTAGTGAATACTTCTAACTAGCCACCCGGTTGTTGCTATTTGTCGTGCAACGTGCGCCTCTTCGCGTACGTCAACAGGCCACATTGCCATATGTAATCCAGATGACTCTTAAAAAAATTGTTTAAGCTAAAACAGCGTACGTAGTATAGTTTAAACAAGCGATATATGTTCTTTAATGAGTTAACCGTTTAATGTTGATTAAAAACCCCATATTTCAGAAAAGTGCATAGCTGAACCCTCCAGACCTTTCACTGCACGTAATATGGTGTCTCTCAGATCTCGTGCGTAATCTTTGGTCTCAAAACACCGCCAGTACCATTATACAACGGCAAAAGTTGACTGACACATTTACAGGGGATGCGAAATGTTCCGAAATTATTAAACGAAGTCAGTTTCGGTCCCCGCGTTGCCACTGTTCCAGAAGAAAACGGCTAAGTGTCGTATTTAATGCGTCGCTGCTTTTTTGCAGCGCTTGCTCTGTTTAGAACATGTTCCCTCCCAGATGCTCCTCAACGGGCATAGACAAATGGCAGTCACACGGAGCCAACTCGGGCCTACAGGTCAGATTTAGCAAACATTCCACGGCATTCTGGCTAGACTCGCCGCTGTCACGTGTCACGTGGGCTCTGCGAGGACGGGACAAAGTCAAGGAGGACCATGATACGGTCTGGCAGCATCGCGGGCCTTTTCTTGGAAATGGCGGGTTTTCGCGAATGGCGCCTAGGCATCAACTGGGTCGGAGAGCACGGGACATTGTGTCTCCGAGTGTTATGCAGACCTAACGCACACGTTGGAATCTATGTGAAGCCAAGCTTTCGCGAAGTGGGTAATTAACTGTCATACGACTAAATGATTTGCGTACGTTGCCATAATTGTCGTACTACGCAACCTGCAATCTGTCGCAACGTGCGCGTTTATGCACCGCATTGTTCGCAGCTTTCAACGTCGCGCAGGGTTTGCCTTTGTACGCTACACCATTCAGAAGCTATGCGGAAATTCAAATAACGGTTCACGTAAACGCGCACTTTGACACGTCGAGGCAGTGACGTCTAGCGAGGATTAATGCAGCGTTTATCGAAGTAAAAAAAAAGAATATGGTTAGGAATGTGTTTCAGAGAGACGCGAAAGACAGAGGCGTAGGGTTAATTATTATTCGCCCGTTTCATTCCCGCGTGTAGAGCCTAAGGGAAGCTGACGCGCGCGCATGTGCTACACGGCGTCGCGCATGCGCAAATTGTTACAAAGAGCTACTTGGCGTTTGCGCAAGGAAAGTAAGCGTGCGACTGCAGCCTAATGGTTAGAACACCGGAATATCGTGCTGGAGCTCGATCCTCATCATGGGACACGTATTTCTCTTTGTTTGTGCAAAGTGTCAACTTCTTTCTCATTATTTTTCAACTACCTTTCCCTTGCCCCAGCGCAGGGTAGCCTACAGGGCTCAGCCTGGTTAACCTCCCTGCCTTTCCATTACAACCTCTCTCTATCTATCTATCTATCTATCTATCTATCTATCTATCTATCTATCTATCTATCTATCTATCTATCTATCTATCTATCTATCTATCTATCTATCTATCTATCTATCTATCTATCTATCTATCTATCTATCTATCTATCTATCTATCTATCTATCTATCTATCTATCTATCTATCTATCTATCACACACACACACACACACACACACACACACACACACACACACACACACACACACACACACACACACACACACACACACTTATTTTGTATGTGTGAACTATTCGGCAAGACAGCAACCGCACTGAGTTAAGTCCACCTTGGTTCACTAAGAAAGCTTCGCTTTAAAAAAGCCTGCACGAACGACGCCTCCCTGGCCCCGGTACAAAGTTGTCGTTGAAGACGATTTACTCAACGCGAGTGGCCTTCGGGGTCATCGATGTGGCCGTCATATACGAACGCGCCCGCGCGGAACATTCCTCACCGCCTCCGGCCATTTACCAATTTACAAGGCTCGTGTCCGAGACGTTGTTTGGTCGTCAGCGCTTCCAACGAACGCCCAGAGTTTGTCGCACTGCGCCGGCATCTCTTGGATTAGAGTTCGGCCGAAATCGGCTTAGTCTTCGTTAGAAACCCGATTACGCATCGCCTCTTCCGCGACCGCCGACACACGAGTGTGCCGCCATGATGGCGAGAAACGTCCAAAGCGAAGCCTTTCTTCGCCTATACTCCTGTCTTCAGAGATTTGGTGCAAGTGCGCAAGTCTCCCGTCGAATAGGCAGCCTACGTAGCCCTGAATGTTAATCGACAAGTTAGTGCCAGTGATTGAACCAATGTACTGTGTAAATCAAACAGTAAATCGTGACATAAAACCCGAACAAACATGTATAATGTCGGTTCATAGATATCTCTAAAGCACAGACACCTCTTAATGAAATAGCCCCTGGTATGCGACAGCTTCATTCCTTGGTCAAATGGACATCTGCCACCAGACGCGCGCAGGCTTATAAGTATAGCGAAGAATATGGCCGGCAAAGTATAGTGCTAGTTGGTGCATCTCTGTTCTGCGTAACAAGACCACACATCATGACATAAAACTGCAAATGTTACGTTGGCTCATAGATATCTCTGAAGCCCGCATACCTCATAATAGAATACCGCATGATGTACAGTGGCTTCGTTAATTTTATTATATTTCTTATATTTGGGTCACCCCATTCTTGGGTCATTGGTTATGCGCCATTGGGCACGTGCCTATTCTTGGCTAATGTTCTTGGCTAGAATGGTTAGTTGTGACTGTGGCACAAGGGGTATAGAATCCTTGAATGTATTTAGAAAGAATGTTCGGATATTCAAAACTGAGAATACTAATCGAACTGTCGCTGCTATCTGGTTCGTATTCAATATTGTCGAAAATTCGTTTCTTTCGAATATAATGGATAGCAACATTTTATTAATGACTCAAGAGAGAGATATAGAGAGAATTGTGAAAGTTTGGATGGTTCCGAATTATTCTCCTGCGGGAAAGCTGCATGCGGTTACTGATCGCGGGCATCAGTTCCTGAAAATACGCCCGGGGAAGGCAACTTCTGCTCCATAATTTCCAGTCGGTCAACAAAAAATGGCTCGCTTTTCGGTAGCTTATAAAAAAAAACCCTGTCCCAATTAATAACTTGGCTAGCCTTATTATATGTCAGTTAAAGTAATTAGCGATGCTGCAGTAACACACTTCTCTCCTTCAAAGAACACCGCACTACTTCTATCCCGTGACGTGCTGCTCGCTTGCCTCGTTACAGCCATTTTAATGGAGTTCCAGATAACTGAAAGCATTTGTTTCTCATTTACAAGCTCCTCACTTGTCCGGACGTCCAGATCCAAACGTCGGAGGCCGACTTTCTTGAATATTCGCCCGTCCGTTTCAATTCGAAAATTTCACTTTTCGAACGTCCCTTGTATTTGGACGCGTGTCGTACTTATCCTTGCGCACACTTTTCATCGACATCCTTCCCTCGACAGGCATTTCCACCCTCGCGTCACAGACAGTTAACAGCTACAGGCGAGGAAGTCCTGCGCGTGGCACGCGCATACGTTGCCAACTCAAACGAGCTTCGCGTCACTCATAAGGCAACATGACGTTGGATCCGAGTGGTATTTACTGATTAGGCATAACATGGGCGTCGTCCAAAACGTTTCTGGTGCTGCCTGAGTTCGTTTGCCTTTCCAAGAGATTAAATGTCTCGTTGCTCTTGAATGAACCCCGCATTATAGTTGACCACTGCAACATGACCAATGCAACATTACATCTTGTTCCGTGGCTGTCGCTGAGGCTATTCTTGTTTCCCACTTACGAAACGTTTAGCCAGATTACAATGAAAATACATCACGTTTCCAATGCTTCATACATTCGTTTTTGCGATTGCGCCTGTAGGTATGCTATTTCAGTGTGTGTCAAGAGCAATATGAGCTGGAACAAGGAGTTCGTTTTAAAGTAACCAGTTCTCGTGACGTTTGTGACGTGTGTGATTTCTGTCTTCCGATTAAACTATCTTCCTTTCACAGTTCATTTCTCTCTATCTCTTTCATGATGTGTTGATTCGAACCTGATACGTGAAGTAGCTTTGTCGTTTGTTATTCAGTCTCGTAAGACGCTTAGTTTCGGCATATGTGCTGAACCGCTACCAAATATCGATCCGTATTCATTCCGAGCTCTTGCTCTAGAATTGTTCGAAAGGGCAAATACTAGCGAATCCTCTATCATTAGCGAGATCGGCCGAACAATGGCAAAGAGCGCTTACGAACAAAAGGTTTTCTAAATTCGGCCTCTTGTGCGTAAGTTTTCGTGTCCCCTCAAAGGGTTACAGACGTTGTAGTGACTCATGTAGGCCAAATTCTCTGCTACGCATTGTATATAGAGCAGGGGAGCCAGTCAAGCCGGCACTTGGAGCTCTGTCACGCACACCAGTTCTCTGGAGCGTACATAAAATTTAAAGTAGGCGGCGTCCACACGGCAATTAATTTGCCCGAATAAGGGTTTCAGTGGCACAATCTTTAATGAATAAGGCCCGCCATCGATCCGGGTGAGATGCAAATTTTCATTGAAGACTGCCGGGACAATGACAAAGTGGGAAAACGCGGTTCGGTATCGGACTCTTTAGGCTACTGCGCGGGCAATATTAAGGGTTCTCGCTTGCGAACACTCAGGCAGGAAATTTCTACGGCGAGGGGAGGGAGGAAGGACGGAATAGGGGAAAGGGTTCGGCGTCGTCTAGTGCGGCATGCTGTCGCGACGCGGCTCAGATCACGTTACGTGCGGCACAGCGTCCAGCGAGTGGAGAGTGAGGCGAGCGAGCCATTTACGACCTCGGAGATCGCCAGGCGCATGGCGCACGCGCGCGCCCACAAGATGAGGGGATAGGGGGGGAAGGACAGGTGTACGTATAGGCGAGCGGTAAATTCCGAGCGCTTTGCGCTTTGTAGGCGCCGCTGGGCCGAGTTAATACCGGCGATTTATGGCATTGGCCCGTACCCAGGCGGCCGCGCCATTAATCTCGGCCGCATTAGCCTCGTTGGCAGTTTGCGGCGTTAATTTTTAACGAGCCAACTTCGGGTGCTTGCGCGCCTCCCCCGCAGCCATCCTTCGTCCGAACTGATCGCCTTTCCTCCTCTGCCCGCCTCCATCCTCCCACCCCCTTTCCCGGACTCCGCAGTTAACACGTCTTGCAAGGTATGGCGAGTAAAACGGGCAATGTAACGCCGCATTGCATCATCAACGAGCAAGCTAGTCACGGCCCGGGAAGCCGTCAGAGGTTGTATCCAAGAGCAAGGTCACTCGACAAGGTCACCCGTATGTAGGGTATGCATGGCAGGGCAGTATGGGGATGTCGGACATCGAGTTTGTAAGCGGTTTTGACCAATGGCAGTTGAGGTGAGCAATGGCTCCACCTCGTAGTTTCTTGGTTTTATATGAGGATCTTGACAAAACGTCCAACAAACCGGCATTTTGCAGAGAAACCAAGAGCAGGCAGCGACGCTGCTTTGCGAGTTGTGATGGGCCCCTTCGGGAGCACCGTCGGGTGCAGGAGCTTTCTTTTATTGCAAATAATTCTCGTCCAATGTAGACAGGTATTTCCTGCCGGGTATCTGACCGTTTTCGTGGCTCAACAGTGCAGTCTAATACAGCATATCGAACCGTGACCTAGGACCGCAACTGGAGTGCACAGGTGTTATGAAACGTCCAGACAGCATTCAATTCGCACCTTAAGACACGGTAGAGCGCCGACGAAACAATGTGTAATCACTTATCGCTTGACACATCCCCTCTCGGATCCTTGGCATAGCGCGCCTGGGTTCTCCCGCAAGTGCGCACTGACGTCAGCAATGACGCACATTGGGCTTGCTCCGCCCTAACCGTTGAATCCACCAGTGAAACTACCAGTGATGCCACCGGTGAGGACACAGTCGGAACCACAATCAGTGAACTGATCGACAAAACATAAATATGTCACATGATGTACATATGTATAATTGCACCTACTCTAACAATATAATATTGCAAGAATAGTACATAATCCTTATTTCTAACGACGTAATGTCATATAAACATTTCATTTTCAAAACCTTCGGTGTACGTTTCACGTCAGAAAATTACCACGATTCGTAAATGCCCTTCTACTACAAAACAACAACGTCTCGCCTTACGTATAGATTTCAAGTGGAGTTGTGGCCGGCACAGTTATTCATGCATTCTGGAGTAGTGTTTTTCATGGTACAGGCTGCGGAGGGAAGGGGGGTGGGGAGGGATTTTGTAAAGCACCTCTAAGCAAGAGAATACTGGAGAACAGAATGAGAAATGCGTTTCCTGTTCCGTTAGCTGGCGGTCCTCTGCTCAAAAGCGCGCACCACCTACGCAACAAGCTACCCTCATGAATAGCGTGGTTTCGCGAAGCTAACGACTTTTCCTTTTTTTTCTGTTTAGCGTTGTAACGAACGAATGAACTACCCCACTATTTCTGCCGCACCCGCGCCGTTGTCATGCATCCAAATTAAAATCTTTCACTATCACTTCACGTTTCACGAAGTTTTGGCCAGAAAACTTAACTACTGGTCTCGAGAGGAACAGCTCACAACAGTCTCAGAGCTCATGCAATCATAATTATCAATAAAGTTGTGCTCTTTTATAAAACCTGAGCCATCGATCGAATTACGTCAGACTTAAATACAATTATCTAAAATTATAGATCTAGGTTTAGACACAACCGAACATCACGAGGGTTTAGCTCGCGGCAAAGTACACGAACATCTTTCGGCATACATAGCGCAATAACGTATTATGTGCTATCGGTTCAAGCTCAGCAAAGAAGACAGCGACCAGTTACGAAAAAGCGAGAACTCAGCTTCGCAAGTAGGGGGTAAATGACAAAGCAACTCTGAAAAGAGCAGTGCATGAAGAGACAACGCTTAATTAGAACCTAATTCCGCTTTGCAACACACCTGCCAGACATATCGGTGTCATGCCGGCCGCACGTAAGCTTATATCGACCTCCCCTGTGTTCAGCAAAAGCAGCAGAAGCACATTTCGCAACCGATTTGCCCGAGTTGCGCACAGAACACGAGTGCATTGGCCGTTATATCCTCAGCAGCGGTTATAAACCCCACCATACCTGGTTTAAGAGAGACGCCTTCATATCGCCTCCCCTCTTCCCTTCCCCCGTCCCTTTCCCCCAACTTTCACGTCAAACTTGCACCGTTAGGCGTGCTCGCGGAGAGCCGGGTTACGGCGCGCATGAATGTCGTAATGAACGTTTTATGAGTTCGAACGGTCGATGGTTATGGCGCCGTTTCCTGCCGCAGGCTCGGCGATGCGAGTCGGTACGTAAGGGGCATCGCGCGAGGCGCAAGAGTAATTTGCCTCACTCCGCTGACGCCGCGGGAATGAACGCAAACACGGACGGACGGACGGCGCTTCGCGCTGACCAATGTCGATTGCCTGGGCGACCGCTGCTCCTGGCACGCTGGAGGCAGGCTTTGCTCGTTTTCTGAGAAACGCGGATTCGTGCGGAGGGAAGCATAAAAAACAAAAAGAGCCCTCGAGACCGCGCCTAGTTACTACAGTGGTTGAAGCACGGCGCTGAGTCGGGGAGTCGGAGAGAGAAAGAAAGAAAAAAAAAAAGAAAAGCAAACTCGAAGCAGCGTAATGCCCTTCCGTGAGCACATTAAAAGTTGGCGGTTCCGCATCTGTGATTGAAAATCGGCTTAGTGCGCAGCCGTTTTCGCTTGCCGTCTTAAAACTCTGGCTTGGCCAGCGTTGGAATAGAACGGAACGATTTTGACCCAAGTTAGGCTGACTTCCGTCACTTGACCTCGTGGTTAATTAACGCTCGCGAAATTTTTCAACCTGGCTACATTTTGCGTTAACGCGTACTGAGAAAGTGGACCGCGAGACGAAAAATAATATAGTAAGCTCACGTCGGATGGCGGAAGGTGCGATTTCACGTATGTTCCTCCCCTTCATACCATATATACGTCATGTTCTTCACGGATATAATGATGACCCATGGGGAGTAGCCCACCAAGTGTCACGAGAAGGCCCAGGTAACGTTGCTTGCATTAAGCGATATACCTTGACACTATTTTCGTTAAGGATAAAAAAAACTATTTTAAAGTCAGCGATGAATCGCAGTTCACTTGATTCTATTTCGCTTCATATCGTCTTTTAAAGGGACCCTGAAACTATTTTGACGATATTGTACAAGCGTACTGAGGCTTAGGGTAGGTCCCATTTAAGTACTCCGCGTAAAGCATGTAATATATTATAACATTTTAAAAATCTGCACCGCTACAAATGGCAGCGGCGTCGTTCCCCTGTGCTTTGACCCGCCCTTTCCCAATTGACGTAGTTATCCCAACTCACGTCAGTTGGGCGAGCTATCCAATTGGCTACCCAGGTCGCTTCATCAATAATCTTTCCAACTTTATGGTGAAGAAATGTTGCTCGTAATAGTTGGAATGTTGGTTAATTTGTTACTATAAAAAAGGCAACCGAAAGAGAATACACAACGAAAATTTGACACTACACCCAAACATTTTCGGCACACAGGAAGTGTTGTCTGCTTGTGTTACAACGTCGTGCGGGTTGACGCGAGCTGCACGGTCGGTGCTGGTCTCGAGCTTACTTTTCGCAAGCACCATGGATCGCCCTTGTAACGCTGTGAGCGATGGGCAACATGTCATGCTGCGACATCGTGTTCGACTGCAAGGCACCATGCGAGCGGTGTGGCTGCAGCGCATCGGGCTGTCGGTATCCGATCGGCGCCAGCATTTACGCGTTTGCAGCTGTCACTTCCCGCCGGAGGATTACCAGCACAATTTCTAGCGTGTCCGGTATTCGGACAAACGCATGCGCAAGCCGCCTGGGCCTGGGCGTTTTACCGGATCAGCGGAAGCGCAAGCCTGCACGGTGCAGCCAACTAGTGGCACAGAGCTAATATAGCAGTAATCAAGTGTATTCTACTTTGCTGCTGTTGAAAATTTTCGCCATGAGTGTAATCGCGAGCACAGTTTTAGAAATGTTGAAAATTTTCTACACTTGGTTACAGCAATAGTAGCTCTGTGTTTGGCTCGTTAAGCTCTGCGCCCCCATGTGTCTGCACCGTGCAGGACGCTCGCGTTTGCCCTAAGCAACTTCATCACTGCGGTAGTAGTACGGAGGGGCCTTACGTCACCGCCAATCCATCAAAACGCCCAGTGTGCCTGCAGTTGCCGGAATACCGGACACACTCGGAGCTGCGACAGAACGCTGGCAACACGCTGCTTGAATGGCTCTCGTGGGGGATCGACGGTCAGGCGGCTACCAGAGAGCTTGGAGAAACAAAACAACCTACAGTCACATCAGGACGCAGAGCCAGTGAAGGCGGAGCTTAGCCCAGATTACTCGGTGAACGAGTTGAGGAGAAAAAAGCATGGCTAGGTAAGAGGGTAACTTTTAATCGTCTGTAGCTCTCTTAAAGGGGCCCTGGACCACTTTTTATCAGTAGAGAAAGGAATTTGAAGTGAAAACAGGCTATGTCATAAATACTTTGCCGCAAAATTTACTTCAATATATTCACCAGAAGCGGAGTTATTGGCAATTAAACACGGCCTCCGCGATGCTTCCACTCCTTCTTCAATGCATTGCACTGCGAAGGCCACAGCGAAGCGGGGCATGCCCACAACAATCCGCCTTCTAAATGTCACCATGGCGCGCAGTTGAAGTTTGGCTTTGGATGTTACCAACGGCGCCACTTCCGATTTTGGTGCCTGCGAGGCGCCAAACGTAAGCCAAACGCGTTTGTCCTCAGCGAGCCGGAGTGCGCTTGGCCAGTGGACTTGTCGCGGCACCCCGTGGCGGCCGCGGTATCTACCCTACGTAGCAGACCGAAAATACATGCAGCCATTGTGCACATGCGCAGCGTTTGCTTTGTGCGCAACAAAGCTTGAGAACGTGTTAGCGCTCATATGCAGCTGTCTGACTATGCTAAGTGGTGCGGACCAGCTTTGTCCTTCACCAGCTTGACTTACAGTTAACAGCCACATCCAACTTGCGTATTATTTAAGAGCTGTCAAGTAGTCTACCAAGGCGTCTACCCGGAGCGGCCACGAGTGAGCACGTGCTGGCAAGCGTGAGTAACGGCTAAACCCCATGAGCGCGATTGTGTGCGCGACAGCGACGAGCGACGGCTTCGAGCGACGGATCGGGCCGTAGCGCGAACAGATCTCTCGGTCTTGTCGCGCGATCGCTCGGTTCTGCAAATCTAGAATTCGTCGCTCGTCGCCCGGAAGTGCTATGAGCGACTAGCCAATAGTAGCCAGCCGGAACGGGATGCACATTAGTGACGTACTACCGGTTTGCTCACGTGCGCGCTTCTCAGCATACAAACGGAACGAGCGAACTGCCAAATTTTGATATGTAAACTAAAAGAAACTTACTGCAAGACCCTTCAGAAATACATTATGTTGCTTTGTACAGCCAAACAAATCAACTTAAATAATTATAGCAAGTGCCACGCCAGGTTTTACGCTAACTCGATCCCGTAATACCGGCAACACTGGAGAGCCGTCGCGCGAAGCGGTCGCTCGCTTGGAGTTTGACTTCTGGGCGACGAGCGAACGCGACAGCCGTCTCCATCGCGTCGCTGTCGAGCGCAAGATCGCTTGCATGGGGTTTATACGTAAAGCCCCTTAAACTTCGTAAAGTAGCGGCACTCTCCTCCTCCGCCTTCACTCCTCCTCGTTTCTCCTCTCTTTCACACTCCCTCCTCGACCATGGCGCCGCCTACACTGCTCGAGCGTAGCAACAGCGCCAACATGCGCTCCTCGCCACTACGTAGACGCTTCTCGAGCAAAAATGGCGCTGATGCACGGCGCGAGGGCCCACGTGATGCTATCTGGCCAATAGCGACGCGGCGTCGGCCTCGGCTCGAGCGCGCGAGGGGGAGGCGGCATTCTTCAAAGCGTGGCACTACTTTACGAAGTTTAAGGTGCTTGAAGTGTGTGTATGGTCTAACCTTAAAGGGCCCCTCACCAGGTCTGGCCATTTTGAACTAACAAGCGCAGAGCATACATTGCGTGATAACGACCGTGTCTGCAAAGTATTACGTCGCTACGCACCGCGGAAAGATCTGAAATTTCAAATCTAACGCCTTTTTTCCTTCTCTTGGTGGCCGCCGCGCTCTAAGTCGGAGGATGACGTGGCGCGTCCCTGCACCTACGTACTCGACTCCGCAGTGTGACGTCGCTCGTGGTGACACGTGACTTCAAGAATTATTCAAGACACCATCTGTTATTTGAGTAATCTGTTGCTTGAATTGACGAATTTAAGTTTAGAGAAATAATAAAACACACAAACGGAATGTCTGCGTGTTTTTTGTTTTACTTCGCACCGAAGCAAGAAAGATGTATATCCGCTTCGTCTGCTTGTTCCCACAGTCGTGCGGTCACGTGCGTAGGTACCGAAACTATGCCATTTTCTACCGTGCTCCAGCGCGTGACCATGCTCTGCGATCCGCTTGTTATGCCTCAGTATTCATATAGCACTGAATTATAGTGCTAGTCATGTTTCCTTGTGCACAGCGCGCAAAATCGTGCGCTGTGCGAACGAGACAACAGCTCGCGTGCGACGCCTTCAGCGGAAATGCGTAGCGCCGGAAAAAAAAAGCGAGGAGAAAAAAAAAAGGGAAGGCGGCGCCCGTGACGTATGTGTCACGCGATAAGCCTGTTTCACATGATGCGATTTTCGTCGCACCGGAAGTGCAATTTTCGTCGTTTGCGATGAAAATCGCAGTCGCAGTGCCAACCCCCCGATTTTCGGCTGCGACCAACCGGTTGGTCGCACCGTCGCAGCGATTTTCCGTCGAAATTGCGCGGAGAGCTGTCAAGCCTGTTTTAACGCGACAGCGTTAAGGAGCTCGTGTCGCAGAAAAGCCGGTGCAGTCGGCGTCGGCGGCGTTGGCCGTGAGCGATAAATCCCAGCAGGCACTTCATGAATAAAAAACAACTTGCAAGATGGGCTGGGTGGGAATCGAACCAGGGTCTCGGGAGTGTGAGACGGAGACGTTACCACTGAGCCACGAGTTTTTTTTTCTTTATTTCCAGCTTGGCTACAAGCCTCAAAAATGTTTGTGATCATAGATCACACTCGTTTTATATGTGTCAAAGTATCAAGCATTGCCACCACAGCTTCATCACAGTCATTCATCTTGTACACGTCACGTACCTTCACAACCATTTCCACAAAATATTCATACACAGTTCGGCCTTTCACATCGCAATGTCTATATGCCAACAGACTACGCCATACTGCGTGCAGTCCAAGTAAAAAGATCACATCCATCTGTTCAAAATCGCGTTCAGGCGGTAAAAAACGAATGCCATGTGGATTGAGGGGTAGGTCTATCTTAAACGTTCTCTGTAATATATCCCAAAAGAATATGGCATTATTACAATCAATGAAAACATGTTCGATCGTTTCAGCTTTGCTTCAAAGCGGTACAAAAGCGCCTCTAGTGAACGCGGTGTTGCCTTACAAACGAGCTGTTTCTAAGGCTCGGGCGTGCGTCGCTTGCTCAGGCGCACATTTCGTTGTCGCGCCGAACGCTGCGTTGCTCGACGCTCACCGCGTCCGATGCGGGGCGCGTAGTCGCTGCGTCGTAGCCCATTGTCTTACACCCCTTGGCGGGTCGACGGGAACGCTGTCGCGTTCCACTCTTGAAGGCGAAGCTTAAGCGTCCTCCAATTTTTACATTCTGCGACTGGAACGACGAAAATCGGTGCAGTCGGACGCGTCGCAATGCGATTTTTAGAGGGCCCATTTCACATGATTGCGATTTCAATAATGCGACTGGTGCGGCGCCCAGGGTTGCTTACAGCCAGGTTCGTGGCACACGCTACATAATTCTTTTATTGTAATGAATAAAGCGTTCTGATTATACTATTATTGTCTTTTCTTGATTACGAGCAAATAATATGCATGTTTAGTAATTTAAAGACGTGTTAAGATTTGTTTTGGAGTGCGCAGCGGCGGTTTCTGACATTCAGTGCGACATGGTGCACGTAAACAGTTGTTCGCAGGTGGTTCAGCGTTGTGTGTTGTCTCATCTGCCTTCTATGACCGTTTCGTTCTGCCTGCCCTATAACAATCTACAAGATGACCTATCGACACGTTCATATAGCTACCCTCACCGCATATGCAGTATTCAGAATTCGGCTGCTACGAAGTCGTCGTGTCAGCCCAACAAGATCCTCGCGCTACCCGTTCGCGGCGTCAGTTTCTGTAGAAATGTGTGTATATTGCTCGTGATTGCGCATATGCGGTGCCTGCTCCTAGCCATATTCTTGCGCAAAACGCAACAACAAGCACCAACCCGAAGCCCACTTGTGCCCCTGAACGAAGCCGCAAATGATCTGTGTGATTACTGAACGTGGAATGAAAATTGTGTTGTGAAAGTCAACATTAGCGCTAGCCTGGTTCGTCCATCATCGTGCGTGTGCTGTGAATATATATATGGGAGTCCTCTCTAAATATTTCTAAAGGCGCAAAAGCCGACGCATCAAATGTTTTGAGCAGTTACCGTCTCTTTTGTGGAAACTTGTACGTTGTAACATAGCAATCTAAAAGACACGCTTCTCGTCCAGCTTGTTTTCCTGTGTCTCGCGCTGGTAGTGTACTCTGAACTTCTAACAAGAAGACCATATCAATACGCGCTATCCATAATGCAGGATCGTAGGCCCACGGCAGGCGCACTTGCCGTAGGGTTTTTCAGCTTTCTGCTCAGCCTCGCACGCCGCTCACGGTAAGCCTGTTTTGTGGAAATAAATATTATTATATTATTATAATATTAATGTTATTAGATATTATAGTTTCTTCACTGTAATTTATAGCAATCATCCAGATTTCTTAAGCTAGTCATGCATTTAACCTGTATTAGATCAATGTTCAGAGCTGGAAAACCTTATTCCTTATCTTGCTGTCAAAAGGCTGCTTTAATTTCGATAGCAAGCTAGAATTATTCATTTCGAAAGTGTTAAGCAATGCCTATATCTCAAAGCTTATCAGTGCGTTTTTGTTCCACAAACACAATTAAGTTTTCTTTCTCCCTCTCATTGGCAGCCATGGAATGAAACTGTTCACTTTCATAAGTATCAGGATACAAACATTCTGGAGTTTGTCCTGAACATTTGTCTGCATCCTATAGTGTTCATGTTTGTATCAAGTTCTGGCGTTGTAAACTCAGTGATCTACGCATATTTTTATATTGCAACAAACAAATTTATTGAACTTTGTTTTCAAATCTACAATGTTGCAATGCTGTAACGATGACATTCATGAAGAAAACAAAAAAGAACTGCAGATTCAGTGTACGTGTTGGAATCTATGCGAAGTGAAGTTTTTGTCAAGTGGTCAATTAAATGCTGTTAAAGTAACTGCGATATATACAATTTGTCTTATTTTCGACGCTCCAACATGTCATCTTTTGCAAGGTTTGCTTATGCACTACATAGGTCATAACCTTAATGTCATGTAATCTTTATGCACTACACTGTTCACAAACTATACCGAAATGCAAGCGGCACTTAATGTAGATGCACACTGCAAGACGTCAACACAGTGACGTTTGTTGAGCAAGGAATGGTGCGAGGTGTATGCAGATGAATGAATGACATGTGCTTATGCACTTATTTATTTATATACCTCGCAGGCTGCAAGGTTGGAGTATTAGGTGAGGGGGAATAAAAAAATAGTTCCAAAAGGAAGAAGGGCACAACATTAAGAAAAAAGCAGCACCTATAAAATGCACCAACTAACCCAACGTGTTTTACTGGCACAACATTATACAATACTTAATAAACAATAACAGAAAAAATTACTGCCCATGCACCCTGTATAGATGGTAAACCAGCAAGCTGAAATGTGCGGCCCCGGTGTTTATCACTGGGTTAATTCCGACAGTTCATTCAAGTCTTTCTATATTATTGGTTATGGCTGTGTTTCTTAATGAGGTTACGCACACGTTTGGCTTCATCACATTGTTTATTTGGAATGCCACACATCGCGCTTCGCATAACTACCATCATGAAGGGTGCAATGAATGGTTCATTGTATTAATCCAGCGGGTTCATCAGTCTTTCTGAATTATGTTAAGCATTTGTGGTATGTAATGCGTTAATCATAGTATTTATGACTCGGTTATGCACTGTAGTTACCAAGTGACACACCGGGGCTGCACATTTCATTTAATCAAATACAGGGACACATTTTTGAACCTATTGGGAAGTCGGAGAGAGACTGCTGCACGCGTGCTCTGCTGCGAAAGAGAAACATCGCTATCGGTATAGCCAATGGCACTCCACACGCTTACTGCGAGATAAATATAACATCATGATCTTCTCTTAACCCCGTCCCCCTCTGTGTCCCTTCCCTGCAATAATACGTAGATGATTGTATGTTTTAAAGGCATAAGCATTTCTATGTCTACCCAACAAGAAATTTCTCCATCCATCATGTAAGACGAATGCAATGGCTCACACCCTCCTAAACAATACCTCATACCCCCACACTAGGGTTTTTGCGATCGGACCACGAGTGTTTTGCCTAGGCATATACAGCTTCACTGCGGAAAGAATGAACACCTTTCTGCTAGAGACCAAGACGATCATGAGGCGTACTAACAAATGAAGATTTATTGAACATGCCAAGTAAATGCTGGTTGACAAGCAATAAATCGAAGTTACACAAAAAACAGAACCAAAAACTGATGTGTGTCCATACAGATCCCAACAAGAAACGCATCCATCTCTGAAAGTGTAACAGAAGCCATGCTGACACAAGGTTCTCCCAGTGTCTTTGCATCTATAGCTTCCATAATTTATCTAGGCAGCCGATCTCCACAGAATGCTAGCTTCTTCCTATACAATGCACTCTCGACATCTGAGCGTGCATAGTAGAGGAAGAAGCTAGCATTCTGTGCAGATCGGCTGCCTAGGGAAATTATGGACTCTGTAGACCTAAAAACGCTGGGAGAATCTTGTCAGCATGGCCTCCACTAGAAATGGATGCATTTCCTGTCAGGAAAAAACACATTGTTCTTGCTTCTTTCTTGTGTATGTTCCGTTTATTGCTTGTCAGCCAGCATTTACTCGACGTGTACATTAAACTTTTGCTTGTTAGATCATCTCGGTTTTCTTGTTCGCCCTAGGCGTTCTCTGGTGCAGTTTGCAGCCAGGCTATTCTTGATTTTTTAAGATTGCAACAAGTCACTTTAGTGGCCCTTATGATGCTTCTGTGTACCTTATAAAATATTTTATTTGGCCAAAGTAGCAAGAATGTATAGTGTGAAGCAGTAAGAACAGGGTATGCTAACTTCTAATTAAAAGGTTTATTGTGAAAATGCTGTGGTTTATAAAGGTTACCAGAAAGTAGTACAGCAATAAAACCTGATAAAACTAGTGATTGATGAAACCAAACATAAAAACGGGAAAGGGAGAAAATACATATGAATATACAAGTCCAGGGAAAAAAAAAACATTCTGATCACCAAGTGCGCATGTGGCTACCTCCCAAGAAACTTGTTTTTTTTTTCAATGACATGGAACTGGAAGAGTGTGCTTGCATAAGAAAGCTATCAGTCTGTCTATTGGAATAATAACAGTGTTTCTTGAAATGTGCGTGCATGCAGGATTGGCAATTGTAAGGATTTTTTCCTGCACTTGGAATTTTTATATATTTTCTTTCTGTAGCATCTTTATTTATGTTTGGCCGCATCAAGCTCGAATTTTTGTCTAGCCTTCAAAGATATCTTTTTTTTTCTGGTACTTTGTATAAATCGCCACATTTTTACAAAGAATGTAAGTTGAATGTTAGCCCTCACCTGTCTATAGTGTCATCCTGTTGATACTGCTTCATGCTGTGCACCCTTGCAGCATTTGTGTGTGTGTGTGCGCGCATGGATTTGGATGTGAAATCGGGCCCTTGGGCAAAGGTATCATTCTTCTCCTGTGCAGCCTCATGAATTCATTAATTATAGTGGAACAGAAATACGATGGACAAGAACGAAGTGAAAACATAGAGCGCTTCGTTCTTGTCCGTTGTCTATCTGTTGCGCTTTAGTTAGTATTGAATACACACCAACTCGTCCAGTTTACAGTTATGTCGGGATTATAAGCCCGCTTGTGTCCTGGAATATCTGCATGGCTATGTATCCTGTAATTTAATTCTTGGCCATATGCTTGCAAGTAGCGTCTCAATCTCCTGATTTTGCTGACAATCTCGTGTGATGTGCAGGCCCAGGCAGTTTCTGGTGAATTCATGCAGGTGTGCAGGGTGTAATTTGCATTGCAAGTGGTGCTTTGATTGCTTTCAGTTCAGCTTTTCTAGGTGCGGAATGACCTTGAATGGTACTCACTTATATGGGATTTAATTTTATGTAGTGTCATACTACTGCTACACTGCTATTGCCACATCTGTGTACTATATGTGCCTGATGTTTGCCTGCATCTTCATGATTAGCAACCGCCTCTGTGTGTTTGGCAGTTGCATATAGTCTACCAGCCTAGTTGCTTGCCTCCATATTGCACAGTATGGGCCTACTGTGTTTGAAGTTCAGGTGCTCCCGAGGTTGTTTCTGAAGGGAGGGGTAGTTGTCTTTGCATCTCATGTGCTAGCTGGCATAGTATCTTGGGACCAGGTTCTGAGCTCTTGAGGCAAAGAATTTGTGCTGCAAGCTGCAACTCTACTCTGTCTTTGTACTTGTTCGTTTGCTCTTTCTCGTAGAGGTCTTCAAGCATGGTGAAGTAGGAAAGACCTGTTATTACCCGATGCCTGTAGTCGATGAGTTGTCTTTTTCGTGCGCTGCTGGTAATTCATATCATACAATACCTTGGACACAAGCACATCATCTGCGACTTTCCATAGTATCCACTCGTCCACCCCCCATGATTTCAATATTATTCTTTTCACCAGATGTAGAATTTGCGTCCAGGCATAGCATAATTGTTTCACCCACGTGCTAGCTCTGCCGTCATGGTCTTACACTAGCTGAGGATTTGTGGATGTTGACTTGCGGGTATATTTGTCCAGCTATGTGGAGCACAATGTGCAATCTGGGGTAGTTCTTGATTCTAGTCTTTCTTCTTACGTCGATGTAAGCCGACTTATCAGAAAGCGAGACGCCGGACTGGCCAAGAAAGTGAACTGTTGTCAAGAGCTTGTTGCATCATTCTTGATTTCTGTACAAGATAGCTTTCCCATAGACTGTAGTACACCATAGGCTGTAGTACTTCTTGTAGAATGCCTGTGTTGTTGATGTAGGTGGGCCAAATGTACCTCCAACTCTCACCTGGAATTTTCTGCCTTTCAAAAAGCTACTGTTTAACTTAAGTGCTTTACCAGAAATTTTTTTTGCTCATCGTTCCTCTTATTAGAGTAGCATGAGGTACTGCTGTTAAAAGCCTCTTCACTCTCTTCATTCTTTCATAAGCGGTATTACATACTGCCCTGCAATAAAGTTTCTGCTGTCTATGGCCCACTCATATTTGCCAGATGGGACAACTCTTGAAAAAGGTTTTCTTTCTGTTGTGTGTGTGTAGTATGAGCATTCATGTCTTGACATTCATACATCTGTAGAACCAGCTTCCTGACAGAGTTCTTGCTATACCTGATTAGGCTTATTTGTGCAGTGCTGTTGAACAATACATATTGATGCAATGAATGTTTACACACTCGAATTATCACGAAAGGTGGTTGTTTTACAAGTGTGCCCCTTGCTTTCGATTGGTGTTAGATTTTGCATAAGCATGCCCCCTATGCAATAGTAGTTTGAAGTTTAGGGGCTTTTTTTACCAATGACTCCCATCGAAATGAGACTTTCATGGCTGGCAATTCAACCCCTCGCCTTGTGTTAGCAGCACAATGCTATAGCCACAGTGGCAGGTGAATAAATTGAAGCACAATATTTTTGTCTGTAGATTTTTTGTTCTTGCCTATTATGTAGGTAAAATTTGGAATAAGTTTGTCATTGCAAAAAAGCAGTTTGTGGTCCTTTATTGAATAAACCACATATTGTGTATAGTTGAAATGCAGAAATTTGTTCTGAAATCCCCGGGTGATATGTTCTCGCAAGTAGCACGGTATTTCGTTACTTATAAAGATAGTAATCACAGCGCATATTGTTATATGGGCTTACACACTAATATATGTGATCCCAAACTTATTAGAAACTGTTATTAGAAAACATGTAAGGCATGAATGTTTTTGCACACTTGATCAGCTGTGGACGTGCAACTGCTTGCATTTAAAGGATTCAAAGTTTCACAGGAAGGGATGCAACTGGCTGACTTCACTGCACAGTTTTGACTTACTTTTCTTTAACGTGTCGTTTTCTACCGTTTTATCCCCACAAGAACAGGCTGTTTGCCTGCTTTTCGCATTGCTGCAGGAGTGTTACATGACGGTGTAGGAGGGTATGTTGTCGTTGTGCCACTACAGCAAGCAAATGATGAGCAAAACGTGAACAAGGTGAATGCAGGAGCCAACGTTTCGACAAGTGGACTTGTCTTCTTCAAGGCGACGTACGCTTTCCTCGCCACAGTATATATAGGTGGGGTTCAATGGAAGATGAAGGAACAAGGTGAGCGCCCTCTGCTTTCCTTGTCACACGTAGCAAGAACCCCACCTATATATACTGTGGCGAGGAAAGCGTACGTCGCCTTGAAGAAGACAAGTCCACTTGTCGAAGCGTTGGCTCCTGCATTCGCCTTGATCACGTTTTTCTCATCGTCTTGAATTTCCATCTCCCGCATTCCACGTGTTTTACAGCAAGCAAATAATTTACTTAATTTACTAGCTGTAGAGTTAATTACCTTTCAAAGCAAATGTTAATACAGGTGCAGTAAGGATACAAAGTCCGCAACATATTCAATGTTTGCTGGTTTCTGTGCAAGAGAAAAAGAAATTCTCCAGAGAAAAGGTGCAATTAACGTGCGTGTAATATTCGAAAACAAATTAACGACGCTGTTTCAAGCCACGGATTATATGCTAGCGTAGAAAATTCATTACGATAGCCTACACTTTTGCTCTGTCAACGTTAATAAGTCGGTAAGGTAACCTTTCAAGATGCATCGGGAAATTCACGCCTGAAAACCGACAAGAAAATGCAACTGAACGATACCGCGTTCAGCACAACGTTGAAACTTCGGGTACTTTGCTGTCTTGTCATTTGCCCTTGCCGAGGTTGAAATGATTGAAGCTGCTCCGTACGCGCGATTTTTGTATGCTATTCAACAAAAGAAAATTGTGATGACCCCAGAAGGCCATGTCGTCTCGTTGCAACTCGCAAAGGTGTACGAAGCAAACGTGAAAATGCACTTCATTTGCTGCGTACCCTGTCACAGAACGCGTAGAAATGAGAGAATGTAATCTGCGGTACAAGTTTTTTATTCTCCCTTCGCGTACGTACCGATTTTGACAATTCGCGTCTCCGCGCATTGCACTTGTCGTGCGAGACGCCATTTTCCAAGACAAACCGGCGAAAATAGCTCCGTGACACCTCTCCGCGCAATTTCGACGGAAAATCGCCTCGACGATGCGACTGTGCGACCAACCGATTGGTCGCAGCCGAAAATCGGGGGGTCGGCACTGCGACTGCGATTTTCATCACAAACGACGAAAATCGCACTTCCGGAGCGACGAAAATCGCATCATGTGAAACAGGCTTCACGGAGCTATTTGGCCGGTTTGTAACAACTTCTAGCGTATAACTGAAATTTTCTATGGTGCCTGGTGAGGCGCCCTTTAAGTTTCGCGTGGATGGAGACTAGTTTAGCGTTGTAGAATAGTCGAAATTGGCGAGGCCGAACGGCTACGACACCGATAAACAGGGTGGCCAAAGTTTGCTTCCTACGCCGGCTGCCACGGCCTAGCGTGAGCAGACGATAGTAGGCTTCTTCCGGAAGTTAATTATTATATAAATTTGAAAGCACATTTTCGCTTACTTCAGCCTGTTTATTGAACTGTCAATAAATATACACAGTAACAGTAGGAAGATCCGCACTAATCCAAACACCCTTTTCGATTGACGTCAGCTGTTGACCAATAGCAGCCGCGTATGGGCATCCGCTATATGACGAAGTGAATCGTCCAGAAGAAAGCGGAGGGTAGGATTGCGTTGAAATGAGAGCGTTTCAGAGAAAGGTGACTTCGCGGTGCGCTTGCGATCTCCATGCGCCGCGCACGACGGCAAAACTTGGCTGAGATATTCACAGCAGTGTATGCTATTCACTGACTATGTTTTTCACCAAGCCCGACGCGTGGTTCAGGGGCCGCTTTAATATTAGACGCTTCACTTAAATTTTGGCGCTAATGCTTTACTGTGGCTGTACTCAACGCATCTACAAAACTTGTCCAAACCATTTCAGGGGCCCTTTAAGTAATTGAACAAATCATAGTGGTTGGCTGGCGAACTATTTGTTACTAACATTTCGAATTTGATCAAGTAAGTTATTCAGTAAATGTCATTGCACACTGTTTCGATCAGTTCCTCAACGACACTGACTCATACGCTATGCGTAAACTACTTCGAATAAAATGTTCTCTTATAAGCATCAGGATCGATATTCAACTGTTGGTCTTAAATTTTGACAGTCTGTGTGTTTTATTTTCTCCCTTTCTCCCTCTCTCACTCTCTCTCTCTCTCTGTTTGTACAAATGTACATTTATGCTACGTGCGACTTAAGACTTAAGAATCAATAGCGAGTAAGCACCACAGCTCAAGTCTTCTTTCTAGACAGATACAGAAGTGCACTTGACTTTCGCATACAGAAGGATAAAATATGCCTGTAACACTTACAAGCAAACTGAGAGCACTTTTGCTGCCAATAAAAAAAAAGGATTGCGAGCAATGGAAACGGCTAGCATAGCAGGCAAAGTCATTGTTCATTGCCAAAACACCTCCTATGCCTTTCTTCTGATAAAATGTCAATTTCGAAATGCCAGACTACACAGGGAGAGCGCGCACCCTCCACAGAATCCCTGCATTCCCCAGAGAGCGAAGACTACCCTCGCGCCGTGGACGGCTAGGAGAGATCGTATGGATGACCCTTTATTGTGTACTCGTCTGCGTTATTGGCGAAATCACGCACCTGCTAGCGACATTTGATAAAAGCTTTCGAGAGTTTACAAGCCATGTCGGTTACTGGTCCCTCGGTGTACGAACCTTCTCAGATCTCACACCGAGGCGTTGCCCGCTGCCCTTTTTATGGCGACTTGCGTCCGCTGAGTAGTGTGAACTTAGTGGGAGCTCAGTGTGAACACAGTGTGAACACAGTGCTGTGTGAACCGTGTGAATCAAGTAGTGTGTACAGAAATGTGAACTACGATTCCGGATGTTATAAGTACCTTTTTTTAAACGTCGCTGCAGATCACTTACGTGCTGAGCTGACAACTTTCTTTATTATTATTATTATTATTATTATTATTATTATTATTATTATTATTATTATTATTATTATTATTATTATTATTATTATTATTATTATTATTTCAATAATTCTTCGTAAGTATACCTATTTCTCATATAAAATATTTTGCTTGAAGTTTTGTTCATTAGATATTTATAGACATTTATATTTTTTGTCGGATGAGAAATGATGCAATAGTAATCAGCCTACAAGTAACAACGTTGAGTCGCTGTCGTCGCACGGTTTGTGCGTTACGATTATGTGCTCCGCTCGCGCATTTAAGAGCACCGAGTACAAATGCCCACCGAAAGTCTTTGCGTCCATAGCGACTAGTTAACGTAACTATAATATTCATGGTTATTTGTCAGATATAAGGGCCAGAAGATTAAGAGAGAGAGAGAGATTACGGATACTGAGGGTTCCTAATGTTCGCGCTCTGAGAAAAGCCTAATTTATTCTACTAAACCTTAATCTTGGTCAGAATGAATATATTACAGTAATAAGCGCAAGTGTACTTCTTCAAATATTTATTTCCTAAGGTAAGTGTAAGGCAAAATGTGCATTGAAGCGGTATCATAAAACTTAACATGTGCGTAATCTCCCAGACAGACCGCCGGCGCGCTTAATACTGCCTCCGTCGCGCAACCCTCGCGTGATGACCTGTTAGGTAAAAAAAACGAAGTTTCGAAACCAAATTTGGGTCAGTGTACGTTAAGAGTTCCTCAGCTTCAAAGAAAACCTCTGAACACGCTCGCGTAATCCAGCTCAGTGGTTGTTGCGAGCTAGTTGCGGGAAGAAACATTTTATCAATGTTTCGTGAGATTGAGCAATCAGTCATTGGGAAAAGCGGACGCGGCGGGGTTTAAGTTCACACACAACTCCTACCCGCGGACTGGCACACGCTATAAGATGCGTCACACTGAGACTTGAAACGAATGCGCATTTGCACTATAGCGCCAGTAAACAATAAGTGAAGTGAGCTGATCCAAGCAAAGAGTAGGAGCAAAGAATGAGATCGAATACTTTTTCTGGTGGTGGTGGTGGTGATGTTGAGGCAGGCGGGGTTAGCCTGGCATACATAGCCATAGCATACATAGCATACTTTTTCTGTTTCTTAAGTACTCAGTGTATCTTGGCATGAGTGCTGGGCTCACAAATCGACTCCAGAGAAAGACAAAGATTTATGCTCGTTATACAAAACAACTTGATCAGGTACTTGTGTCTTAAGATATGGCAATGTGAACTGGGAGGTCAATTGGGATGTTGGAAGCGCTTCACTGCTTAGTGGACGCGAAGGTACAATGTCTAACACAACGAAACCATGGAAGTCTAAGCGGTATAAGTGATCAAGAAAGCTTGCAGATCGCACGCGGCAAACAACGCACCCAAATCAGCGGTATGCTGCAAGTTCTGCCATGGCACCTCGCAAGCAACGTCGATAAATGCTCATGCAATATACCAGGGAAAGCGCAAACGCTCGCGTACGTACGCTATTATTAACGCGATAAGATGTATGCAATATATCTACAATACAGTATCAATAATCAAGCTTTCTATGAATTTCCTCCGTTAGGGAACAATCTTATTATCGGGTACAATGCATATAACCTATGCAAACCGGCTGCTAAGCACGAGGTCGCGGGGTCGAATCCCGGCCACGGCGGCCGCATTTCGCTGGGGGCGAAGCGCAAGAGCGCTCGTGTACTTAAATTTAGATGCACGTTAAAGAACCTCAGGTGGTCAAAATTAATCAGAAGTCCCCCACTACGGCGTGCCTCATAATCAGATCGTGGTCCTTGCACGTAAAAGCCTTTAATTAATTTTAGTTTTTTTCACCTATGCAAGCTGAACGCTTAGTTGTATACAACGCCGGCTTCACCATACGCTGTGAGAATATTTCATAATGCAATTGATTGGCAAATTAACCCCCACAACGACAGTTCATATGCACTGTTCTGCCGATATTTCTTTTTTTCTTTTTTTGCTTTGTCGTTATAGGCTAAAATGAAGCTGACTTTCGCTTTCAAAGTACGATTAGCGGCCCGACATAATGCGGATAAAAGGCGCTTTGGGCCCCCCATACACTGTATAGTGGGGACTGACGCATGCTCATTGTGCATTTTCTTGTCTCTAGCTCCGTCTTTTAAGTAACTTCGTTACGCACAGCGAGCACTAATGAACTGGAGCTGGATTCGCAAAGATTTTTGTTCGTAAGCGATCTTTGCTATTGGCCAGTCGCCAACGCTAAAAATATGTCCAGCACCAGGATTGGCTGGTATTTGCTTTTACGGATAATCCTAGCGTGCGAGCTCTTTGTAACTACGGACCGAGCTTAGCAGTGCGAACATGCGGGTATAGGATGGCCTGCGTTTCCTCAGCTTCGAAGAGTTAAGAAACGGCATTTAGAGCAACGGGTACTGTTCTTGTTCCAAAGTAACGTGTGATGCTTTTTCTGAGTCGACGATTCGCACTTCGCTTATCCGTTTCTTCATAATGCCCGCTCGCTTCCGCACGCAGCAACTTGCAAGAGTTCATGTTTACTGTGCGAGACAAGTAACTAACTGAAGCAGCTGCGAAGCGTTCGCGAAGCCAACAAAACGGCAGTATCGGCCTCTTCTATATACGTATAACGCTATGAACCGGAAATGACAACAGTTTTAATGAAACAGGCCAGGCATGGCCACCAAAGCTACTTAGGCAAATTTGACAGTTTTGACACCCTTAGAGCTTCCTGCTATAGTCTTCTCCCCCCCATCCGCCTTTCTTTTTTGTGTGTGTCGTAACCGTATATTATTACATCTAAGCACTCGACTCTCCACTGCCATCATGCTGGAAGATATTTTTAAATGTCGCACAACAGTGGCTTCAAATACAAAGAGGAATGAATAGCTGTCAGAAGAAAGTGGAATATTACGAAGCGCATTAACCTGCCCGCTGCCAACTTGTCCGAGTTACTACGTCTATATATACGATATACTACGTCTATATGCAATACCATAGGGGGAATAATCAGGCGAAGGAATTCTCGCTCCGCAAAAATAATCGTTGAGAGCCGGCATAAATTACTATCGCCCATGCATGGACCTGCGCTGCCAAAACTAAGGAGCAAGTGTGCTCGACCATGAGAAGCTAATATGTATTTTTTTTCTTTTACTTCACGCGTTCAGTAAATACATTTTATGTTCATGCTCGTGACACAGACCAAAATTAAACCGCTAAAAAAAAGCGACTTCCTTCCGTTGTCGAGATTACGAGAGCGAGGTGTTGCAATTAAATTTGGTACATTCTCATCTTGGTTCGTTTTCAGACGAATACAAAATTCTTTATTATTATTATTTTATTTATGGCGCTGTCAAAGGAAAAGAAGCACCGCCTCTCAAGTCAAGTAAAAAATAAATAAGCAAATAATAAACACTCGATTCACAAGTATAAAAATTGCGGCTAAAGACAGCGTTCAGGTTTTGATGGTCATTACAAAAACGTAAAGGTGTCGTGAATAACAAAGTCAACGTGGCTCAATGGCGATGGCTTTCTGCAGCTGAGCACGAGGTCGTGGCTTCGACTCTCGTTAGCGGCGGCTGCGTTCCGGTAAGGGCAGAGTGCGAGGACGCTCGCGCATTTATATTTAGGTTCATTTTAAAAGAACCCTGGCGGTCTAAATTATTTATGCACCCCTCCCCCCCGTTAGAGCGTCTCACAACCCCGAAGATTTGATTTCAGTCTAACTGAGATAACGTTTTCGTCTATTATTCTGCAAGTTACAGCTGTGCCTGCCCCGGGTTCTCATACGCAAACGAGGTAGTCGGTGAGGTTACTTAGAGTTTATACCATAATGCTTCATGCAAGATATTCCGTATTTATTTCCATTATTTTACTAGCGATACGTCCTTACCTGGAAGCGAACCCTATACGTGAGCGGAATTTTCTCATGGTAAAAGATCGCGGGTCATTTTGTTTTCTTTTCTCTTTAGAAAAGGAATCGCTCTGCGGTCACAGAGCGCAGAACATATCCAATTAAATCAAATCAAAATACTATTAGTCACGAGGTTACAGATCGTAATATAACTTTTTCTGTTAATTTTTCTTCCTGTAAGCAAAGGTTTCTTATGGTCCCCCTTAACTTAGTTTAAACTAAGTGTTTCCAGGTAGTGATTTACTAATACTAAAAGATACAGCGGTTGAAATTAACAGCAGAATCGCTCGTTCTCAGAGCACGTGCTTACGTGGTCTGAGGATGCAGCACAACAACGCACGCAACGACGCCGTGTGTACGTTATTGCATTCTCTTCGCTATAATGAGGTTAGGAGCTTAAACATACAAAAAGTGTGTCTCATATTCATGCCAGCCACATTATATTTCGTAATGAGCTTACCGCGATGACTCGGTACCTGAAGTGTTTAACTGCTTAGCGATAGGCAGGATGCTAAAAGGGCAGCGTGTCAAAGCTTTGTTTTGGCATAGCTGTCGCGTCACTGTATATTTTAGATCATTTTTTATTTCGATCGATATATCGTTGCTTCATTTGCGCTTGTAAACGGTTTGTCGTGAATAATTTATACATTTATTTCACTGGTTGTCTCATTACGTTCCTTACTGTGTACAGAGTGTGTACTCATATGGTATGTGTGTGCGATTGCACGGTGAATGCCGATATGCGCGCGTACGCATCACTTCTTACCCCTTTCCTGCTCTCTTTCCATTTGCGTTTTCTTTCGCTTCCTCCTCCCCGAGTGTAGGTTAGTAAACCAGGCGCAACCCATTTAACATCCTTCCCTTTCCTTCGTTCTCTCTCATATGGTGTCTTGAATGTCGTGCAGCCGGTTGTTGGCCTACTCGGGCTCATTTATAAACGAGTACTTCTAGTTGTTTAGTTGCTGCAAAGCTGTCACTAAGATGGCCCGCAGCACAGCCAAACAGGTGGTATGACAGCCTTCTGCTCACCTCCAGCATGGCGGACGCACTTACAAGATGGTCAATGTTGGTTCCTTAGCACGTAACACATGTCGTTGAGGTTGTGGTCTCAAAGTACCGCTAATACCCACAAGGGAGGGTCGGCCACGCTGAAGGAGATGAAAACTGCACACAGCAAGAAAGAATGGAAGAAACAGTCAAAAAGAAAAAATTGTGCAGCACAATGACAACAGAATTTGACTGGGCGTACTACACAACGGAAGTTCACGCAGAAACTCCACTGGGGTTAAGTGTGCGTAAGCATCGCGGCGCCTGCTCATCTCCACTCAGCCCGGTGTCATTATCAGCAATATCGAACTTGATCCGACCAGTATAAACACTTATCAACCCTGGTCAGTTGTTATCAAACTCATGGGACTACATCCGCCCCTTATCAATCATTTTCGGTAGTTATCCACCTTATCGGACTCGATACGATCCTTACCAACCTTTATCGGTAGTTATCAACCTTATCACAATGGATATTATCCTTATCAACCCTGATCCATCCTTACATACCTTATCGGACACAATCCGACCCTTATCAATTCTTATCAATTCTTGTCAACCTTATCGGACTTGATCTTATCCTTATCGACCCTTACAACCTTATCAGAATTGCTGCGACCATTGTAAGCCCTTATCGCTCTGTCGCACTTTAGCCATCCGCATCGAACCATTATCAACCGCTATGAGACCTACAAAACCCCTCATCGCTCCTTATCTTCTTTATGAACTCACTGAATTGTTATCTGTCTGTGTTGCGCGACGCGAAGCGCATGAGCCCACAGAGATCTGTGGCATTTCGGTCGATGAAGTAACGCCCCAACGGAAGGCCCATCACGCCACCACCGAGACACATAAGGGATGTGGTGTGTTCGGCATTAAATTTTCGCGAAATCTGAATTTTCCTAAAGTCTACACTGCTCCAAGTCATGTCTACATGTGGTCCTAGAGATGGCTTTTATTCCATCATCACCAAATATTTCAAAAAGCCTTCATAAAAAATCTCAGTGCCCTTCCACTCTGTGAAGTAGGATGATCAGCGAAGGTGCGTATGTGGACCCCTTAATGGCTAACTGCACAACCACCGCGGGTCGTATGGGGAGTGCTTAACGCCTGCTTCACCTCCGCCGCGGGTCGGCCTGGTATTGCACTACCTTCGGGATCGGCGCACGTATGGAGAGTGCTTAACGCCTGCGTCACCTCCGCAGCGAGTCGGCCCGGCATTCCACTATCTTCGATATCGGCCCACGCATAGGGAGTTTTGTGTCTACATATGGGCACGATCCTGGGGGAACTAGCCCTAAACAGCTTCGCTGTAAAACAGTTCTCCTTTGACATTTGTGTTGTACCGCCAGTACACCACATCCATATGGTTCAGATACACTCTTTAGCCCAGTTATTCCTTCGTTATTACACTGTATCCACCTACTTGTGGATACAGTGGAGGGACAGCCATTTCGGCGACGAGGGCACTGTTGCGGTTTTTGAGGGCGACAGAATTGGACAGGCGGCTGTAGCCTGAACAAATGTTGATAGTGTGGCAAGTGTCACTGTGCTGTGCGATGACAGTATTCGGTGCCAGTGACCGATTGTGATTGTGTGTCTACGCTCCTTCCTTTCCTTATCTCTACTTTGTTACCACTTTACCTCCCCCTCCCCTCTCTCCCAAGTGTAGGGTAGCCAACCGGATCTTTTTCTCTGGTTAACCTCCCTGCCTTTCCTCTCTCTCTCTCTCTCTCTCTCTCTCTCTCTCTCTCGGTAAAGAAAATGCAGTGTGGCTTTGGTTTACCGATATGAACCATGAAATCTCATTTCGATTCATGCTCCGAATGACGAATCGCTGCTAAAATAAGTATTTTCAGGCCTGAAGCAGTATGTTGACTTACCGTGCCGTACCATACTTGTCCAAGACTTTAATTGTGTTTTAGGTGCTTCTGATTGTACGAAAAAGCGGTCTCCGGATGTCTGTCGGTCTCTGGAGATTTATTGTGCGCTGTGATCAAATAGATGCAGATACCAGCTTAGCAGAGCTCCAGAAGCTTTTGCGAGACTATGATTTGCGGTATATTAGTGAACTTGCGCCAGGAGAGAATCACGGTTTTACACATTGGCAAGGCAACTGTCATTCGGGGCCTGATCGGTTTTACACGTCTAGCGATCTCTCATCGTAAAACGTGCGTTATAAGATGAGGCACGTCGCATTCCCAGATCATGCATTTGCCAGTGCCATATTTGAAGAAAAGGAAAGAACAAGAAGGAGGCGCAGGTAGTGGCAGTTGTGGAAGCTGAACGATGGCCTGCTGTATGACAAAGAGCGCGATTAAAAGACGGGACCCACATCAAGGAAAGAACGAACGGAGGAAAAGTGGAAGCGTTATTGTGGGAAGATTTAAAATAAGAATGTAAGATGTTTCTACTTACAAAAGGGCAGCAAAAACCAGCATTAAAGAATAGTGAAAAGCTTAGTATGAGGTGAACTCTGAAAAATCTAATCGAAGCCGAAAACTGTAACCGGGTGCCTTTATAGAAGATATCAAAGAGTGCAAAGGGCAGTTACTGTAAATTCTGGAGAAGGATTATAAAGGCGCTACGATCCAGTCTAGGACAGAATCACAACAGAGCGACTACGAACCGCTCAAGATTTTCAAGACAAAAGAGAGACAGCGGGGCAAGAAAAACAAACTAGAAGCGCTACAAAACGGCGACAGCATTCTCACATCACAAAACGGCATCAAGGCTGCATTTACTCAAGCATACAAAGACTTCTTCGAATATACACATGCGACCATGAACTCTTGCGAAAAGGTGCTTCAACGTTCAATTGCATACGTGGCGACACAAATCAGCAAAAGAGCGAAACAGAATGGGCCATATACGCAAGGCAAAACCAATGAAATCACCAGTTGATGGGCTCAGCACTGCATTTTACAAGAGGTTTTCAGCGAAATTAGTGCCAACACTACGCGACGGGTACGATGACATTTCGAAAAGAGGATTGCTGCCGCCATCTATGCGACGAGCTCTAACGTACTGTTTTAGTGTCAAGAAGTGATCAAGGCAAGTGCCCACAGTGACCTACTTCCGCCCCGTTAGTTTTTTAATGACCGATTACAAAATGGTCTGTCCGTATCTGCTTGACTTTGCCTTCGGAGCAGCCATCCGGAACCATCAATCATAGGGCATCAAAGGGCGTTGCATCAGCGATAATCTGCATGCCACCTCCGTTTCTGGATCCAGGGTAGTGGTTTTGCAAGTCGACCTGAGCAAGGTGAGGCTTATAGCGCGCGAAAAGGCGAGGACACAGAAAGATGTGGTACACACAGCGCTGACTTACAACATCGTTTATTTCGATTAAGAGAACCAACCACGTATATAGGCAATTTCAGGAATCGTCAAAGGTGCGCATTTTGCAAGGCTCATCTATCTTTACGCAGATAGAACAACTCTTTAAACGAAAGGGCGATTGATGGTTTTGAAACGCAGTTATCCCCTAACCTGTCAGTAATTTCGGCTTCGATAATTTCGCGCGTTAACCACCCCCTGCTGCTGCTGCCAACAGTGGAGCAGTCTTAATATACTGGAACACACGTGGCACGTTGATCATCATTTGCACTGACAACAGAGTACCTACACTGTGTGCAGTGAGCATCGAGAAACGCTCCCCGCTTTTTCTTTACGTTATAGCGGTGTTGCTTTAAACGTTCACTGAGGCACCTTCCGCTTTGTCCCACATACTTTTTACCATATGTTAATGGGAGGTTGTGCACTACTGCCCTAGCACAATCAAGGAACTTGTTCTGATGCTTCTTTGTGCACGCTGGCTTTTCAGGTAGGCCAGGCCTGGTTTGTCTGCACAGACATTTGTCGGAGCGCAAAGCACTGCTTTTACATTCGCACGTTGTCCTGTCTTTCTTAATCGTTGCAATAAGCTGTGGATGTACGGGATCGCTAAGAATGGGAGCAATACACGAGCTTATGCAAATTCACTCCTTCTGTATACAAGGCTGCCTTCCCCATTGAATATAAGTCCTATTCTTAGCGATTTATTTCTAGCGTAATTAGGCACAAGCATGACCGGTCGGCTCCAAGAGTTTAAGATGAAGAACGTATTTAGATTTGTCAATGATTTTTTTTTTCATTCTTATTGGCTGCTGCTCTGGCTAATTTGAATCTCTAGTTTTTATTTTATGACGAACGCATCTACTGGAAGTACGAGCCGCGCGCCAACAAGCCACTGCTCCCGTATCAGTCGGCGCACTCAAAATTATTCAAGAGGGGGATTGCGAGGGCATGCCTGTCCAACGCATTGTGCAAGTCAAGTCCTGAGCAGATGGACTTTGAGCAGATGAACGACGAGATCATCCGTCTTCGGTTGACGGGTTATCCGAAGCATGTTCTTGTCAGTGTTGCTAAGGTTCTTCTGAATTCAAGTTCGTCTAGAAAGGCTTCCGCCAGCCTGACTCCAGCCGATTTGAGGAAAGTTGTGATCGTCCCGTACATCAACAGCTTATCGCACCGATTAAAAAAGACAGGACAACGTGCGAATGTAAGACTAGTGTTTTCCGTTCCGACAAAATTAAGATGTCTGTGCAGACAAATCAGGCCTGGCCTACCTGAAAAGCCAGGGTGCAAAAAGAAACACCAGAACAGTTTCGTTGATTATGCTGATGCAGTAATGTACAATCTCCCATTAACATGCGGTAAGAAGTACGTGGGACAAAGCGGAAGGTGCCTCAATGAGCGTTTAAAGGAACACCGCTATAGCGTAAAGGAAAAGCGGGGAGGGCTTCTCGGTGCTCACTGCGCACACCGTACGCATTCCGTTGTCATTGCAGGTGATGATCAACGTACCACGTGCGTTCCAGTAGATCAAGACTGCTCCGCTGTTGGCAGCAGCAGGGGGCAGTTACCTCACGAAATTATCCAAGCCTAAATTATTGATAGGTTATGGTATAACTGCGTTTCAAAACACCAATCGCCCTTTTGGTTAAAGAGTTATCCTATGTGCGCAAATACAGGTTAAAATTCCTAGATTTTCTGCTCTTTTTTAAGTAGCGATATCTACCTCCGTCGGCCGTTATGTTCTTCGTAAACTTCCGAAGCGGCGTATGTGCGTAGCATACGACCGTGAACGGCCGCTGCTGCACCGCATGGGTCAAAAAACAGCATGGTTAGCCTTGGTTAATCTTGATTGCAAGTACAGGTTAGTCTGGGTTGTCTAGCTATGTTGCAGCGTTTAGCCAATCGTTCGGCGCGCTGTTCGTCTGTTTCCTGGGCGACTCGTTTCCTCTTCATCTCGTTCCCATGTCGATTCCAGGCCTCCTCCTGCTTATCAGAATTGTCGCCGTCCATACTGCCGCCTCAACTGTGGTTGCGGCGCACGCAAGCTCTCCTTTTCAATCCTCCGACATGTTATCAGGCATGCGACGCAGCTGGCGAAGCGAGCGGAGGCGAGCGCGACGGCGAGAAACGCGGTGTGGGGTCATACCAAACGGCAGCGGGGGAAAGGCGCGGCGCTGCGCAGCGGCGGAACACCTGTGGTTCGGTGCTACTAGTGGCGAATGCGCAGTAGTGACTAGGGAGCGAGAGAGAGAGAGAGAAATATCCGCGTCGAGGCGCGGGTTTTGACGTCATGTGCCTCCTCGGAGCACTGCCACGGCGAAATCGCAAGTTCGCGGCCAGTAAAGCTTTCGCTCTAATATAAGGCCGAGGCGTGGGGCCAGACAACCAAATGCGAGCCCAAAAGCGACTTTGTACTGCACTGTTGAGGTCGTACGCGAAATTTGTCGCCGTAATTGTGAACCGTACTTACCTATGGTGTCCGTTCTCAACTCATCTTTACGGCAACACCTGCCGTGTTTCCGCGGTCGCGCCGACCACAGAAAATAATTCACACAAAGAAACGACAAAAAGATAAACGCGCACAGAAACGCTGCATGCTCACTATAGTCTGTCTTCAGCCTACCCTGAAGTTCGCTCGCAGTAGCGTGCAAGTGAATGCGGGGGGAACCGTGTTAGGAAGAACATGGCCGCCGGAATGAGCGAAGTCCAATGAGATTCGTCGGCGGTGCTCCAAAGCTTGCCGCTACTTAAAAAAAAAAGAATAAAAATATATCTAGGTACTTTAGGATAGGTGAGCCTTACAAGCTGCGCACCTGTGACGATTCCTGAAGTTGCTCATAAATGTGGTTCTCTTACTCGAAATAAACACTGTTGTAAGTCAGCGCCTGTATGTACCACGTCTTTCTGTGTCCTCGTTTTATCGTGGGCTATAAGCCTCATCATGTCATACCAACACGTCCAAAACGCTGCGATATCTGAGCAAGTCTTTCAACAGAGTAGCACAAGACTTACTCTTCACCTTGCTTAACGCCTGCAACATTGAGAACCGGCTTCTTAAATATATATGCGTCTGCTACAGACAAGTGTCGACGCGACTGGTAATCAACAGGCAAACAACACCGACAACAGCGCTCTACAAGTCCG
This sequence comes from Dermacentor variabilis, assembly GCF_050947875.1. Taxonomy (NCBI): domain Eukaryota; kingdom Metazoa; phylum Arthropoda; class Arachnida; order Ixodida; family Ixodidae; genus Dermacentor; species Dermacentor variabilis. The sequence continues at coordinate 123,842,938 of NC_134572.1, read as the reverse complement.
TTAGAGAAGGATGTCCCATGTCACCTTTTCTTTTTGCTCTGTACTAGGTACCCCTTTGCCGAACAATTCTGAACGACGGCGACATAACAGGCTTCAGTTTCGCAGATACCTCTCTGAAAGTTCTCGTCCACGCCGACGACCTTACGCTTATGTGTGCATCTAAAGAAGGAGAAGTCCGCCAAGTGATGCAGCATGTCATGGACTTCTGTAAAGTGTCTGTTGCTAAAGTTAATAGTGAAAAGTGCGCGGGTGCATGGCTAGATGCATGGGACTCGTAACAAGCCGCCTTTCTAGATATGAAGTGGACGTCTGAAATCATCAGCTACCTCGGTGTGTGTTTTGATATTGCCAACCTACAGGATGGACAAAATACAATTCGATGTAACACACTCGCGGCAAAAGCACAGCAGTGGCACAGGAGAACTGTCTCTCTTGTGAACACAGCCTTTGGGTGCAGTGTTGTGCGCTTTCCAGCTGTATCATACTCAGCGCAGGTGATGCCTTGTTTGTCGGCTCACGTGATTCGAGCGCGTGGATTTCGCGCAGCATTTATTTGAGGCGCAGTAATTCATCTTTAAGTAAAGCGAAAGGAGGCCTAGCCTTATAAACATAGAGGTAAAACTCAAAGATCACTGGTACTTTTTTTTTCTCAAGAACCAAACCAATCGCATTATACTTCATTCTTTCATACAGTAACTATAGGCCGCGGGGGCAGCTCGCTCCTGTGAGCAGCGTTTTTCTCCAGAGTACCTAAATAATGTAAAACGGAAGAGCCTGTACTAGAACGCTATATATCTGCTATTCCAACTACAATTACATCGGTCTCGAGCTGGGAGTCAGCTGGAGTCTGACGTTTACAAGCGTTTTCAAAATATCCTGTAAAAGCAGCTATTAAGGATTTCTTTTGTTAGGCTACATGTCGAAGTTCTACCCGTCAGAACAAGGCTAAGTAATAAGGGGTTTATCTTTTGTGCCGTGGTCAACGGACCGCGCGTTCTGCCGCAATTCAGAATCGTTGCAGCACGTCTTTTTGTTTTGTACAAGTGCAGCACACTTTTGGCCCAAATTGGGAAGACGTAAAGTTTCTGACAGTGTAACACCACAAAAATAATAGCAGTGTTAAAACCCTGATATTACTAGGTTTGTATGCAATTTGGAGATCACGAACTGACTACGTCCTAGCTCTAGAAATCGCGAAATCGGCGTGGACCCACTTTTGTGATGCTTTTGCATGTAAACGTTCGTTGCTTGACGGCGAAGACGAGTTTAGCAAGAGATGACAAGCGTGACATAAGCGCCCGCAGCAAAGAATGGTCATTGTGTCGACGTGCGATTCCCTCCGTCTCTGTGTTAGGGAACCTGTTAAAGAAACGCTTCAGTGCATGGTACATTCAAATTCAGAAAAAAAATGCACAACAAACAAAGAAGTGGGTGTTTAGCTCAGTGGCTAAAGCACTCGTCTTCTGAGCGTACGGTCGTACGTTCTAAACTCACCGCAGCCAAAGTTTTTCCTTTCGAATCGATTCTGTTTCTTTTTTTACACATTGATTTCTTTATAGGGATTCGTCTTACGTGACGGACGGATAGGATTTCTGGTTGGGTAGGCTGAGAAACGCTTACGCATTTAGAAGGATGCACCGCGATCGGCATAGGGAGCCAACATACAAGCGCTGTTTTTGGCACACCTGAATTGATGAACTTGAGGATGCATGTTGTAAATAGTTACTTCTTCCAGGCACCCACGGCAACGCTCCTCAGGTTGCCGTTATTGTTGTTTAATTGCGACAAAATGTGAAGACTGGCTGCTGAAGAGCCAACTATCCCAAAACCATGGCTGCACAGCAAGGCTTTAAAGAAGAAGAAAACTTAGAGCATAAGCACTTTGTAACAATGCTTTGCTATCAAATGGCAATCTAGAACCTCCGCAAGTCACATATAAGCCACAAAACCTGGTTTCGCAGCGTCTGATAAAAGAGGCAGAGAAAGATCTGGCTGCATTTTTTCGCCTGAGTTCAGCCTCTTCCCCTATAAGCAGGCTTGGGTAAAAGCCTATCAGTTCCTGCGTTCACAACTAACCATAAATTCTTTGAAGCAACACTATCGTCATTCACTGCAGCCATTTCTGATGACACATTCGACCAGGTAGGGTGCATTTATGGATTGTGTAAATAGGATAGAAGGCGAGTTTGCTGTAACAGTATCAACGGATTTGCGCAGAGTGGCCAGTTTACGCGTGCCCGATGCGTTTTTGTTTTCACTTCTCTCCTCTTGTTCACAATACGGACAACATCACGCACGCTAAACGCGTGTACCGCATTCCAGCAACGCCATCCGCAAACCGACTCAACATCGAACGATACAGACAAATACATTTCGCCTTCCCGAAACGGCCCCTGACTTTACGCTTCTCTTGAACCCTGCTTTCTCTTGAGCCTGACTCCTCTCCGTTAAATCCCAAGCTCGTAACAGGGAACACTCAATTTCGTCCACCGTCGAAAGACAATCTCTTGGTTAAAGAGAGAGAAAAAAAAAACGTGAGCTTAAGCTTTGACGTGCAGGCCAAGAGCGTAACATGGGCCGTTGAAAAGCAAATGAGCTTTGCCACCGTGTACACGCGGGCTTTCACGATGTTGCTGCACCTTTAACCGTGCAACTGCCGTTCAATCTGTTCCCCGAGCGAGGCGAACGAAAGCGCGCTGTCAGTCCTTGACGGTAGTTGCTCGGCAAAGCCCTCGCGGGCGCTGGCAGAAACCGGCGGTGCGAGGTCATATCCGCGGTAGTGTCGCTTTCCTTATACGCCTAGTGCGGTGACAGTTGTAATCCAATTTGCCTAGCTTCTCATTTCCTTGATCTCACGGCCGACGCACGCTGTCAGACGTGGTCAGGCGGCTGTGGCGATAGCCTGTCCCTCACCGCAAAGGATTGCCCGACTCTCCTGCCTAACCCTCAAACCCCGCCCCACGCGCTACTCCACAGACACACACGCTCAGACACACTGCCTTCCTGCAATGGGGAAATGCATGTGCACGCGTGCAATCACTTTGTGTCAACCATCGCATGCTATCACTCACCGTTAGCGAATAGAAGAGGGACACGCAGGTAGGAAAGGCTATATAGTGTCCATTCCCCACATACACTTGTTTTTAATTTAATTACCGACACGTACGTAGTCAGCGCCGAGTAGCAGAAAAGTTGGTGCTTGAGCTGTGGCATGAATAAGTGCGGGATTAAGTGCTGCGTCCGTTTTCGTTTGCATCGTATCAATATAATACAGTGGCTTAACAGTTCAATACCGTACATTTCGGACAGCTAAGTAAGGGGCGAGTAAATCTACCAGCCAGCGCACAGCAACAAGGAGGACGGCGTCTCACTTCCAAAGGCTGTGAAGGACGCGGCAGGGGAGTGCTACGGACTGGTTCACACCGCGCCAAGTTTATTAACGAGCACCGAGGCATCAGAATACCAGCGTTCCTGCTTTTACTGCCAGCTAGAAGGTATCAGAGGCCGGAAATTGAACTCGAAATCTCTTTCTGAGTATACTAGAACGTACCAGACTGAGTCACTGCGGCAGGTCGATAAACAATACAAGCACCGTTGGGTTCTTTGTTACGGGGACGTACGAGGACTACGGACTAGATTCGGTGCGGTGTTCAAACTACCAAGGCCTTTTCAATTGAGGCTCATGGTATCTCAATGTCTGATTCTACTGACGCTTCCAAGTAGTACCACTTGAGAGCATACGTACTTTGTGTAAGTCCAAAGATATACAGCCCTTCGCGCTACACACTTGATCTATAGAAGATGCTTTATAGAAAGTAGGTGGGCGTGAGACCATAAGGAAAATCGTAACCATGAAGCTGGAGAGCTTACTGTAGAGAGTATCATGTTGAGGCTGTGCATGAGCGACTTTTTTCTTCAGATGTAAGCACGCAGAATCACAATCTCTATTGACTGAGCGACCTTCACTAGAAAGAATAGAGATAGAACAGAATTTATTGACAGGAAAGACAGAGAGGTGGACCTACATTCACTAGATGGTTCAAATATATTTCAGCGTGTCTCATTCCCGCGGGTATGTTCTGAAGTATTAATGGGACAGCGTTAATATTCTATCGCTGGTAACCAGATTGAGAGCCGTAGCTTCAAACTTATATGATGATGATCATCATCATAATCATCCCCACCACCTCCACCACCGCCATCACCACCACCACCATCAGCCTATGATCAAGTCTACTGGAAGACAAGTATCTCTCCGAAAATGCCGACTACTTCCCTACCTGTAGCTTGCCACAACCGAGCCCATGCATCCTACAACCACTGTGTGTCGAACTTCGTATCCTTGTCAAATTATATGCCACCGTAGATCGCGTATTTCTCACTTTAGGAAATACTTTACAAGCTGCTTCAATAGGGCGCCACCTCTACGTTCTACGCATTACGTGGCCGCGCCACTGCACTTTCTCTTCACTTAATCTCAGAGGCAATGCCATCCACTGTCTGTTTCCGGTGCGTTTCCGTCTCAGGATTTAGGTAAATTATACCACCGTCTTTCTATTTCTTAATGTTACGCCTATTATTTTCCGTATCACCTATCGTTGAGCGTTCCTCTGCTTCAAGTCATCATAATCAATATGCTGACGCCACTCGGGAGCGCGCCCCGGAAACCTGTTAGCTAGAAGAAATTGCGTGACTAACGTAACGTTGTCACAACGTTAATGCTACCAGATGTATGCGCCCTAAGGAGAGAGTAGTCGGGACACCCACTCTAATCGACAAATTCTTTTCCATTATACCTATTCAATTTTGCTTCGTCGTGGCCATGCTGTCTTTCCAGAAGATGACAGCCGTACGATACATTTCAGAAGTAAGACCTTCCACATGCATGCCTGTGAGATCCGACTGTTTTGGGAAGGGCACGTCATGATTAGAAAGGAAGCTTGGTTTCTACGTGAAACTCTGACGTCGTGCCACAGTGAGATGGCAGCCAATTTGCGCTTTCATGAACCTTCATTCACTTTACCGTCTTCCTCAGAACTTATTTACCTCCTCCGAGTCCGTGCATGATGAGCTGCTTAGCGTGGTTTGCAGGCTATAGCTGCCTGCAACAACCACTGCCGCTGTTTCCTAACGCAGCGCAGTGCCACAGGAGAGCGACAGCTCTAAGTGCAGACTGTAGTTCCAGCTAGAATAAAAGCTACCTTGAAGGGAAGTACCTTCTTTTGGGCCCAGTCCAAGCAATGCGACGCCAATTCAAAACACGAATATAGGACTTCGTATACGCATTGCACGCTCGGCTGACGTTTCCTAACTATGTTGACACTTTGTTAACGTTTTGGGAGGGCGGGCTTAAGTGCGGCTTCACACGACTCAGGCGTACGACAAAATGAGGAAGACGAGATGGCAAAAAGTGGCAGTATCATTGCTCCTAGATACGATGAGAACGGGTCCTGCCGGGACACCGCTTGCGCATTACATATTAATCTTATCTCCGTGCGGTTATGAATGCGCACGCTGGCTAATGCTATTTCTCCGGCGCTGCAGCCAGTGGACAGCACAAAACGCTCTCACGTTCAAGGCAAGAAGCAACGGCAAGATATGGTGTACCTGCTGTGCTCACGCGCTCGCCTGCAAGGCCAGAAAGCTAAGAAGGGAAACGCGGGGCCCGCTGGGAGTTAATTAAGCGTGCGCAGACTAACAAGCCGTAAAAGTAAAGCAACGAGACGAAGGTGGCAGGACGGGAGCTCAGACTGACCAGGTAAGGGCCAATTAAAAAGAAAGCGAAGAAGAAACGACAATCTCTCGCTCGCGCAGCTAAACAGTTTGCTTTCAGCCGTCCGCCAGGAACGCGTGGCGCGTGGTATACGCCTTTGCAAACATCACCGAGTCGACCGGTCGCGTTGTCGCTGTCGTCGAGCGATGCAGACTGTCTAGAAGGCACTCGCAAGTAATCTTGCTCACCTCTTACTCCGTCATCTTGGCTTGCCTCTGGAGATGCTAAACGAATTAAGAGCTCTACCGTTGCCGCGTTCGGTAAATCCGACTGCTTTTGTGAGCCCGGCCTCGCTGAAAGCGACCGCGTGATAAGGAGCGTCTGCTCTTCAGGCTATACTGCGCCGGCGACAGCATGACTGCGCACCAGGTAGCAGTTTCCGAAAGGAGGGCGCAGACTACTGTGCCGCTCGCAAGACGCGCCTTGCTCTTACGCCGCGTGCGCATCAACGCAAGGATGCTGGAAGCGCAAATAAGAGCAGCACTCCTGACGTCGTCAAATTAGCACTGTCCAGGCTCTTTGCTATACAGCTGCCAATCTGATGTTCCTTCAGATACTCCTGTCGTGTCTCTTCAGTTCTTCAATGGCGCTGTCACGCGTGTCCAGACCGTTACGAGAGACAGGCAGGTTTATCTGCCTTCACTCTGCCTCTGGAACCGTTGCGGCTGCTGAAGCATGGTTTACGCCTTCTGAGCGAGGGATTCAGTGAGCTCCTAGGCCCGTCTGCCCATGCGCCGAGACGCTGTTTCTTCGACCTCGAGAGAAAAAGATGGACCCGCCAGTCGCCGTCGCTTGTCACTGACATCAGTCACTTCCCTATATTCGCTTGCATAGAAGTCTACATGCTTGACTCCAAGACAGAGGAGGCGACTAACAGCCTCTAAGCCAGCTTTTCACGCAAACATATTACGAAGGCAAGGCAGGAATAAAATATACCGCCACGTCAAAAAGAAAATTTCTATCCGTACGTGAAAATACAGCTTTTCTTCAAACTGTGAGCGCGTCTTCTCAGGACAGCAAATCCATCGTGGCAGCGTTCCGTATAAATAAAGTAAGAACCCGAACGCTGTCCCCAAACTAAGCAAAAGTATCTGACTCTGTTTCTCGAGGATCCCTATAGTACACCAGCACATCGTTGCGGTCCGAGAAATTGTCAACTTAGTTAGCTGCGCCCCATGCTCATGGGTCGTTGCTATTGACATGTTCCTTCCACTTCGCCCAGTCAGTCTGCCACTCTTGTTTCGCGCTAGTATCTTTGTCAGGGCTATCCAGCCGCACCTTATATTACTCCTACCTCTTTTTTTCACGGCACCAACATCAAGGAATCATTAGTCATCGGCTTCCTGCGACGTACGTACCTAGCTCTCATCTTTTCTCCATTACACGGCCAAATCATTCATCACGGCAAAGCGGCGTTCCAGACACCACAGAAGTCAAATCACCCAACTTTCAGTTGTGCGGCCTCAACCATATATTACTCTTTGAGCTTGAACCATGACTCCAATAGACATTGGTTCCGACCTCTGTAATTCTTTCTTACTCTGCAAGTCAATGCCATCATCCTCACTTCGGCCGAGGAAGGTGATCCCTCCAGGCAATGTGATCTCTTCGGCTGCATGCATGATCTCTTGTTGCGTCGAGATGGTTCGTGTGTTCTTGTCGCAGGGTATCTCTGGAGCATGCTGTCAGTTGTTGTTGTTGTTGTTGTTGTTGTTGTTGTTGTTGTTGTTGTTGTTGTTGTTGTTGTTGTTGTTGTTGTTGTTGTTGTTCCTTAATAACCTGGCGCAACCCACTCTGGGGAATCCTTCATGATGCCTGCCTGATCAGCTCCCCTTTGCACGTCGCCTTCCTCCACTAATCGATCCAGGTACTTGGGCTAGTTTTTTTCTCGCCACTGCCGTGTCGGTTGTGTCGTTCGATTCTACGTATAGCACATTCGCAAACACATTGACGCAGAAGGTACAAGGGATAACGCTACGCTATGGGCGGTCTGCCTGTACATTCCGCGTCCGTGCCTTTGTAAGTGCGTAGCAGCAATTTCAGGATGACCGACCAACAAGCCCGTGTAGCCGCTTTCGCGTTCAACTCTATGACTTCGCCTAAGCAATTTGTCATGTGCTGTGGTTTACAAGTCATGATCCTGGTGAGTAGGTGAAGCCGTCATCTTCTTCGGGAACCATGATATTCTTTCTATCCCCACTGCCCTGAAAGGGGAGGGCCGGCCGTGGGTCCATTGAGGGCAGCACAACAGAAAGTGAAGAGCCTCAAGCCGCTTGCAGGTTCTTCGCGTCTTGTCCCTTTTCTACTGATATTGCTCGCAACGGAATTTTACCAGCTAGCTAAATTTGTCATCCTAGGCGCGTATTATGTAACGATTATTTTTATTTTCCTTTGGTTTGGTTTTTCCTTTATGATTGCTTATACTCACTGCGGAGGATTGGCCAAGATTTAGACGGTATTAGGAAATTGCAGTTACTACTAAAATTGGTAAAATTGTCCCGAAGAAATAAATAAAAATAGCGTATGAAAACTTAAGAAAATTTCGCTGAGACAACTATAAATTTCTCCGCGGCTGAACAACCATCCCTGTGGTAGTTGCTAAGAGAGGAGGCTCCTGGAGAAAAAATATTCAGAATGAAAAATTTTAAGCCCAGTTGTCTACACCTTGATTCTAAAATGTTCTTCCTTCAAGAAAACAAAAACGGCAGCAGAATAAGAAAAAAATATCTATAGTCTCATCTTCTCCACAGATTTGGCACATGGGGGAGGGCGCCAGACCAGCCATTTGAGGACAAAACTTTAAAATTGGAATTCAGCAACGTAATCGGGTAAGAATTACTTCAGTTTTCTTGGTGTGAAATGAATTTTTGCGCCACGGAAATAGGAGGTGTCGATATTCTGAAAAATTAGCTATAGCTGGGTTCAAAAAGTATTGAATAATTTCATGTCTCCTGTATCTAGCAGTTAGGTATGTTGATGTATGAAGTAATGATAGTACATGGTCATTGAGGGCTGCTCTCGCGAGACTGTCAGCCATTTCGTTCATGAATAATCCCTTATGTCCAGGCACCCAAGGAAATCTAAATAAATTTATATGGGCAGGCTCTAGAAACTGAAATAGTTCCACTATTTTCTGCGAGAGATGAACATAAAGATGGAGAAAGCGTTATTATGACTACCGTCGATACTGATGAATTTAGTTTGCATAAAGCGAACACTAAGCCAGAAATACGGAAAAGCAGTCCGGTATCCTAATTGTGAATTATCAGTCTAGAGCAGGAGAGAAAATGCCAATTCCAGATTTTTCTTCACATTGTGAGGTGTCTGTCGCATTGACCGTATTTATAGCTGAGTTCAATAAATGATCTTGTAATAGTCCATTTAATATATTGAGAGAGAAGTTCCGCGTTTTTGGGGTAAACTTCGTCATAGATGATTTGTAGACTCTCTCGCACATCACAAATACAGGTGGCACCACCCAGATACGTACATGTAAGAGTTTAATCAATGTTTGTACGAAGACCAGCTATGGTGAATAAAACCCAGATCAGTGTAATCTGAAAAATAATGCAGGCTGGGAAATGAACATGTTTTCGAGTCTTCTAATAGGGGATTCATGCATATTTAAGAATGTTTGTACCATCAGTAAACGAAATCTACACAATATTGAGGGCAACCTGACTTCTTGGTGTAGTGCATTATTGGCAACAATTTTTGGCAATCCGCAGCACAATCGCAGGGCTGAATCTTGCTTAACCAGGTTTCTATGGCGTAGAGGTAGATCTGTAGTCAGTAATGCAGGGAGCGAGTTTCAGTGTCTGACACGAAGAAAGCAATATCATCTGCGTATACATGTATTTGTACATCTCGATGACGACGTCTGGAACTCATCCGAATGTTAAATAATAATGGCGAAGTGACAGCTCCTTGAAGAACACCATGTGATTGATTATGTATACTAGAAGAAAAGCCTCTTAGAGAGCAGGGAAATTTCCTCTAATTAAAAATTCGTACATCCAGTTTACGAGATAATTTGTAAGCTCTATATTTCGTAATATGTCCAGTAAAATTACGTATTCTACACTATCGTAGGATTTGGAAACGTCTAGTTTCACAATAGCACATATCTCTCTTTGTGGCCGTGCTAATTTTACTCTACTTTCTAAGTCCACGTAAGCATGCCACATTGAACATGATGGTCGGAATCCAATTTGGCAGGGACTAAGAAAGTACTTGTTCTGTACCAATTTAATCATACGGGCACATAGAATTCTTTCATTTAATTTCACCAAATTTGAGGTTAGCGTGATTGGTCTAATGTCATCTATTGTATATCCTTCCCCATGATTTTGAAACACTCTGATTATTTTAGAAATTTTCAACGAAATCCATGAAAACCTAATTTATTGATTTATAACTGCTAAAAGGTCATCAGGAGCTTCCTTAAATAACATTTTGATCATATCAGAGGTTACCCCATCAGCATCTGGAGCTGAATCTGGAAGTCGCTGTACTAGTTCAGCCAATTCTAAGATATTAAATTCTGTAAAATCGTCTGATGCACTTCGTAAACTAGAACAATTTGGCAAGACAGAAGAAAATCACTTCTCGGGACTTCTTCTAATGATCGATTCATTCCATCACTACTTAGGGCTATAGAGTCAATATTAGTTATAATGATTGATTTATTTCATCACTAATTAGGGCTATAGAGTCAATATTAGTTGGATGCGGAAGTACTGTCCTACTGCGGAGAAAACTGAACAACGTACGCTTACTTTTTGCTAGAGAGGAAATCACAGTGCTTGCAGTCGTATTCTTTTGCTTTTGAAACTGTGTGTTTAAAAATGGCTCGAAAAAAATTTATAATGGCTCCAGTTTTTGGGACTCTGGTTATGTGTCTTTTTTTCCAAGCGGCTTTTCTCTTTCTGTAATCACGAGCGCACCCTTCATTCCACCGAGGGCTGTACGAATTTATTTTGCTCAATCGAATCTCAAATTCAGACTTTTTGCCAGAAATATCCAAAGAGGAAGAGTTAATCATGTTTCTTTTCTTTCTTTTTTTTTCTTTGCTCAGTGCACGCATCAGACGAAGAAGAAAGAACATTTCGAAAGCATATTTTTTAAAATATTGTTATTAACGAAAGTTCGCACCTGATCACTTATAAATGTTACAGGGCGTGCTGCTTCAAAAACTACTGGAAGATGACCACTGCTTGTCGAATGCTCAACAGTCGACCAAGAAGTTGCGGAGACGCACGGGTCACAGAATGTAATGCTTATTGCAGAGCCGAGATCGGCCCCGCACAAACCTAACAGATGCGTAATATTTCCCTTCTTTATTGCTCTTCGTCCTGGGTTCGCAAGAAGGAGTGCCCCCGCTATCACCGAGATCGGCAACTCAGCGGGACGGATGATAAGAAATGAATAGAATGGGACGAGAACGAATCCTTACACAATACGACCCCTCATAGGGCTATGTTTGTATTTTGTACTTTCTTTTCGCTATGTTGCGCGTTGAACGAATAATATTTGTGTAGTGACTTCCGGATGACAGGTAACTCTAACTTTGCAATTTTCTTTATTCGTATACTAAACAAAAATTCTTTACAATGTCTCAGTCAAGTTGTATTTCGCCACCAAAAGCAGCTCGCAACGTGGCGAAGCACCTAATGTTTAATAATATATCGGGAAGTCATCGGCGAAATCAAAACAACCGCTTTGACTGCTGCCTGTGACCTCATTTATACTAAGTCGCTTTTCGTCGGGTCCCTACGACCATCAACGAGTAACCAAGCTCATTTAATGCATTTTCAATGCCTGTCCGTTGTCTGACGCTCGTTTTCGGAACTTCCGAGGAGCACTCGATAAATTACCGAATGAGTTGCTGTGCTGCTCAATTAATTACGCCACTGCAAGCTTCATGTCCTCAGTTGACACGACAACTTCAAACTAAATGACACAAAACAGCAAAATATTGCAACCAGTTCCCCCGTTTTCCGCGCTGCCTGTGTTCGATCGCAAACTCCTGTAGCTTCAAGATCTTTTAGGAGCACGGCGTTCCCAATCGTCGCCTGCAGTTGTAATTACTTTCCGTTATTCTTCTTAAGTACTCCGTTTCTACAGAGAAGCACGCCAACGTCCGTTCCCGGCATAGCCTTTACCGCTGGGCCCTTAAATACTTAAAAGCGCGACGTCGCGCGTGTCTGCTATCGAGCGGCAAGATCGCACGTGTAAAGAAAAAGGCTCGAGGTGGGGGTTCGCCACTTGTTGCAGTAAATAATTACCCTTTCACCTGCTGGCTTTTGTCGCCGTCGTTCCGCGCACAGCATGAGTCCCGGAAAGAAACACGGGAATCGCCTTTGCCGCTATTAGCAATTAAAAGCGTACCGTCCTGCCTTTTGATTTTCCGCGCTGGTGATCTCATTACATAATGCAGAGCGAGACCCCCGCAGCGCACGGCATATTAGCTTCGCTGGTAATCGCCAATGCTGCGCGCGTTCCAAACGCAGCGGATCTGTTTGTCAGCGACACCGCGTTCCAATTTCCGCTCGAAGCCCCGATCTTGCGGCCCAGAAATTAAAATTAAATTCTGGGGTCCCGCGTGCCAAAACCGCGATCTGATGACGAGGCACGCTGCGGTGGGGGACTCCGGACTGATTTTGAGCACCTGGAGTTATTTAACGTGCATCCAATGCACGGCATGCGGGTGTTTTTGCATTCCGGTTCTCTGAAAATTGTCTATAGCAGGTTCCAGGTTGAAACTTCGCTTGTTCGGCCACCACTGCTGCATGCTGACGTCTCAGCGCAAGTTTATGGACGGATATATCGTGAAACTGGCGCAAGAGTCTCACGTGCGTCACCTTAATTAGTGAGCATCATGTCTTTATCACTTAGAACGACAGAAAGCTGAGCTAGTTGGTAAGAATTCATTATGCAAAATAGAAGAGAGGCGTTCGTGTTGTCCACTTCTCTACTCTTGTGTCCTGTCTGCACGCCTCTCTTCTATTTTGCACAATGAATCTTTATCACTGACCGACTTCAGTTCTGCAATCAATAAGTGCAGTACAGTTATTATAACTATAGCATTTCAACTTACGCTCTTACTGGCGACTTTCGCATAATATCCGCCAGTCTTTCTTTTAGTCGGCGAAGAGTATCCCATTTAAGAGCTTGTAAACTGCCCGCTTTAATTGGCCTCTGGGGTGCTGCCGAGACCAGAGGCCCGTGGCGCAAGCCCTTGCGAGAACACTATTATAGAACGTTGGTTTTGTTGTTGTTGTTGTTTTTAACGCAAGTGCGTGTTCTTTCACTTTAGGTAAAGGCTCCCGCGTAGCTGTTCAGACTCAGTAAGAACAGCCCACGAGAAGAGCGCACACCCATATCAACCCCCTCCAACGAGGACTCTCAGAGCATTAACAGTGCCGAGCTCGAAGACAAACTACGTGACCTTTTGAGCATACTTTACCAAGTGGCGTTGCACCATCCATATTTCTCAGAAACAACCGTCCGTTTTCTCTTGCACCATACTTTTAAGAGCTAATGCGTTCGATTTATCTTATGGCGCTACGTGCAGGCTGAGAAATTGACGCCTGGAGTGTAAAAGTTGCAGCTGTTTCTATCTCTTCCTTTCTTTCCTCGTGTACGTCGTTAGTTATCAGAAGAAACAAAGAAATAGTGTGCGCACTAGCTCGGCATTATTCAACCGCTACGCTGAGGTAACGAACGAATCCGCGCGTGGAGTAATGGGACGTCACAAACATCCATCTCGCGTCATCTCAAGGCCTGCTCAGAATCATGCGTACAACAGTAATGTGACCGGCGTCGGAGGGGAGCACGTGCTTATTTCAACGTTATAAATCGTGGGTTTTCCACTAACCTCAAGGCGCCATAGTATTTGGTACGCATCTACACAGCCCCGTGTTTGATGCATTGTATGCGTTCATTGAAAGTGTTCAAACCTGTCTGTAGGACACCTTCAAGAAAATTGCCTTAACGATAAGGGCTCATTCCAACTTTCTTGTCTGGGTTACAGTGCGCCAGCCGTATGCTACATTCGAAATGACTCATCTGTACAAAGTAATATATTCTCATTACACGGTATTCCATTGTATTTCACTGCACTGTTGCAATTCGCATGCTTTTTAATCAAAGACGGTTAACAAGCAAACAATTTTGTCTCAAGCCCCATTTGATTAAGCCGTTCCGAAAGTAAGAGGCCCGCTAGCAGGGACGCAATTTCTCTGCTTGCAATATATGCGCCATTTTATCCTGTGGACACACCCCTGCATACGTTCGAACACGGCGCTCTACTTCGGCCCTGTTGGCTCACGTAATTACATCGCAGCGCCTTTACGGTGTCTATACAGCATGCTGAAGAGCACGGTCGTTTGTCTCCAGAGCGTAATTAGTGCTATAAAACGGTGAAAATTGCGCCACGTGCTTTATATACTGCCCCTCGTCGAGCGCCGACGACATTACATCTTATTCAATTTATATTCGTGCCTAATGCTACCTATATGTTCAAGCGACTATACAAGCGAACTATATACAAGCGACTGTTGAATTCACCGCGGCGAACGCGGAATTTTGGACAGGATAATTTACCTGCTCGTCTAACGCTATAGCTTCATCCACGCGACTACAAGCGTTTGAACTTACGAAATGCTCTTAGGTCAGTGTGAGAGTTCAATAAAACACAACCAAGTGCGCAATAATCTTACGCAGGCTTTCGTACAAAGGGTCGCAATTCGCTTTTAACGAACGTAATTACTTCATCTGGTAATTAAGGGGCAAAATATTTCGCCTGAGACGACGATGTCACTGAACAAAAAAAAAAAAACCTGTCGGTAAAGCTTCGAGCCTTCCACGCTAGCGACGCTCGCCGTGGCGCAACACGAACTCGATCGTTCATTTAATTAACTCGTGGCAGTGCGCAACGGGGCTCTGAGAAAAAAAAAAAAAGAGAGAGCCGGGCAGCGTACGCACGTATGCGCAGCGACAGCACTGGTTTCAAACTTGGGACTTTTCGCATTATTGCTTCGTCAGGACCGCTGTGGCGTCGCCCCGTTCTTATCCGTAACAAAACTGACCCACACTATATATGGCAACAGTCTGAGCTAGCACTATCAAATTTCGTCATACTGTTGGCCATGTTTGTTTTTTATGTCTCTCAGAAATAGCGCAGCCGCACGGCGGTCCGTTCGAAGATGGCAAGATGTCGGCCAACATGGCTGAATTTTTTTTTTTCCCCTCACAGAGGGAGCTGCCAAATTGACTGATTCGCGGGGTTTGACGTCTCAAAGCAACGCGGAGGTTGTGAGGCACGCCGCACACCTGAAAATAGAATTTTTATTAAGCGATTTTTAATGTTTTACAAAAGTTATCGAGAAATTATAGGTTGACAAAAACCTGAATTAAAAAGTATTGTTAGGCAAGAAATATAAACTGATTTCATACTTTCTTCCGATCCCAGAATAGTGCAGGATGTAGAAGTGTTAGGTAGGGTGAAAGTGCAGTGATCATAGGTTAGTGAGGGCTATAGGATTCACCTCAATTTGAAGAGGGAAAGAGTAAAATTGGTCAAGAGGAAACAGGCCAACCAAGACGCAGTAAAGGTAAAAGCAGACCAATTCAGATTGGCACTTGCAAACAAATATGCAGCCTTAGAACGGAGGGATGAAGATGTCATAGAGGCAATGAATGAAACCGTAACTAGGCTGGCTTCAGAAGCAGCAATTTAAGTGGGAGGTAAGGCACCAAGACAACCCGTAGATAAGCTCTACCAAGTAACAAAATACCTAATACAGAAACGACAAAGAATGAAAGTGTCCAACGCAAGAGATCAGATCGAATTCGTGGAACTGTCAAAACTGACCAACCAAGAAGAAAATAAAGGATATTCAAAATTATAACTTGAGAAAGACTGAGGAAGCAGTAAAAAATGGACGCAGCCTGAAAACAGTGAGGATATAGGCATCGGACAAACCAAGATGTATGCACTTAAATATAGGCAGGGTAATATCATCAGCAATCTCGAAGATATAGTAAAAGCAGCGGAAGAATTTTATATTGACCTGTACAGTACCCAAAGCAGCCACGATACCTCCATTCGAAGTTGTAATGAACAGGTTACAGAGAGTGCTTCTATAACTAGCAATGAAGTTAGGAGGGCCTTGCAAGACATGAAACGGGGAAAAGCGGCAGGAGAAGATGGACTACTAGTCGTTTTAATCAAAGATGGTGGAGACATAATGCTTGAAAAACTAGCGGCCCTTTATACGAACTGTCTATCGACTTCAAAGGTCCCAGAGAACTGGAATAATGTCAACACTATACTAATCCACAAAAAGGGAGACGTTAAAGAATTGAACAATTATAGATCCATTAGCTTACTTCCACTATTATATAAAATATTCACCAAGATAATTTCCAATAGAATAAGGGCAACCCTGATATTCAATCAACCAATAAAACAGTGTGACTTCAAGAAGGGATACTCTGCAATGGATCACATCCATGTCATCAATCACGTAATCGAGAAATCCGCAGAGTACAATCAGCCTCTCTGTGTGGCTTGGATAGATTACGAAAAGGCATTAATAGAGATACCAGCAGTCATAGAGGCATTACGTGATCAAGGAGTACAGGAGGCTTACGTGAATACCTTCGAAAATATCTACAGAGATTTCACAGCTACCTTGATTCTCCACAAGAAAAGCAGAAAAGTGCCTATAGTGAAAGGGGTCAGATAAGGCGACACAATCTCTCCAATGCTATTCACTGCATGCAGGGAAGAAGTATTCAAGCTATTAAACTGGGAAGGCTTAGGGGTAAGGATCAACGGCGAGTATCTCAACAACCTTGGATTTGCAGATGACATTGTCCTGTTCAGCAACGCCGGGGAGAACTTAAAACAAGTGATTGAGGACCTTAACAGAGAGAGTGTATGAGTTGGAGTGAATATTAATATGCAGAAAGAGAGAGAGAAAGAGACAGGGAAAGGGTAAAGGCGGGTAGGTTAACCAGAGGGGAAGACCCGGTTTGCTACCCTACGCTGGGGAGAGAGGGGATGGGTAGCTAAAGTAATAACAAAGTAGAGATAAAGAAAGAAAGGAGCATAGACACACAATCACAGTCGGTCACTGTCGCCGCATACTGCCACCGCACAGCACAGTAGCACTTGCAGCACTAGAAACATCTGTTCAGTAAAACCCCTTAAACTTCGTAAAGTATTGCCACGCTGCCTCGTCCTCGCGCGCTTTGGCCGAGGCCGACGCCGCGTCGCTATTGGCCTAATAGCATCACGTGGGCCCTCACGCCGTGCATCAGCGTCATTTTTGCTCGAGAAGCGTCTACTGAGTGGCGAGGAGCGCGTATTGGCGCCGTTGCTACGCTCGAGCAGTGTAGGCGGCGCCACGGTCGCGGAGGGAGCCTGAAAGAGAGGAGAAAGGAGGAGGAGTGAAGGCGGAGGAGGAGAGTGTCACTACTTTACGAAGCTTAAGGGGCTCTACTGTTCAGGCTACAGCCGCTTGTCGAATTCTGTTGCCCAAAAAACTGCAACAGTGCCCTCGTCACCCTCTGTTGTCTCCTTAATGTGCAGAAAACAAAGGTAATGCTCAATAGTCTGACAAGGCAACAAGATTTCAAGATTGCCAGTCAGCCTCTAGAGTCTGTGAAGGAGTACGTTTACCTAGGTCAATTACTCACATAAGTCATACCCAATAAAAGTCATGCTCAATAAATTAGCGGTACACTGTATAGCGGTTTACAATTCATCAATTTTTTCCGCTTTAGGTGTATTATTAGGTGCAGTTTGCATACTTGTGACATTGTTCTTACTGCTGTTACACAGTTGCTGTTGGCGATACTCGAGTTCTTTCTTTAATTAGGCAAATGTTAAGAAATTTGTCTAAACAATTGGTAGCCTAAATAAAGAGTGATTTCCTACAGTTCCCATATCTTAACTTGTTCTCTTAAATGCAACAAACCTCACCAATCGGTGCAATCGTTGGCGAGCAAAATGAGTTCCTAATGAAAAAAAGGGGGTAAGGTGTGCAGACACGGACACAAGAGAAGCGGACAAAACGTGCCCGTGTCTGCATGCCTTACCCTTTTTTTCAATATGAATCCTAGCTCAGCTTTCTGTCGTTCTATTCTCCGTTCCCATGTCTGTATTTAGATATAGAGTTCCCGAGCTAAGAAAGATACCTTTACATTTCGTAAATATTTTTAGTGTTGTGATGTGTCTTCTTTATGTTGTGTATCTCTGTCGTCATGCACTGTGAATTTCATTTGTCACCATGCCCATCTGGAGTGTAACAAGCTAGGCGTGCCGTGCCGCCTGGCAGACCACAGAACTGATAAACGTTAATTCTTTCTTTCTCTCTCTCTCTCTCTCTCGCTATATATATATATATATATATATATATATATATATATATATATATATATCAAAGAATTATCTCTCTCCTCTCTCAGGCCTGCAGTGAGACGAAAGAATTAGGCAAACACACTTAAGACTGCTTACGTTTGGGAATGCGAAATCATTATAGTCGCATTGGTGAAATGTTATTTTTCTGCACATTATTTGTGCGCGCAAGCTCCGTAATACGTTTTAACTGCGCCTCGGTAAGGGCAAATGAAAACGCGCTAAGCGTCTCTCTCAACGCGCTCGCTTGCCCGCGAGAATTTCATTACTCGAAGGACTACTCAGCGTCATTCGATTGGACAGTAATGTTTTTTAAATTATATACACTCGTTTCATGCACTCATGACGTGGCGCCACCTCCTACCCATTGGCTGCGCCGTCACGTGCCCAAAGAGGCACGCTCTAGGCCACACGTTTAGTCAGCCAGATGGCTGCGACGTGACGTAGGCAATGACGTACGTACTAGGTACACCATTAGCCAACCAGAACCGTGGACCCGCCGTGGCGTCGGGTTAGCGTGCTCGTCTCGCACCCCGGACGCCTGGGCTCGATTCTCACTAGACCGAAATGTACCTAATATTATTTTCAAATGCACTAATTAACTTTGTTTACAGGGACCTTCCAGACAAAGCTGACGTCAATTCGAGGATTTATTGATGTGATTTTACTATTTGCCGTCTGCCATTTTTGGTACCGTCACTCGGTCCCACAGTCGGTTACAACGCTGAATTTTCGCGTAATTGGGCACATAATGATTTCACAGTAAAACGCGTGCATTATAGCTAGGCGTAGTCCGACGCGAAAAGAAAGACTGCAGGAGCCGTATTATGTCAGTATTCTTTGAATTCTCCATTCCTCTTGCCCTTCGTCATTGACTACCATGACGTCAGGCATTCGCTATCGCCAATGTTGGCCGCTAGCTTACTGCGACTGGTGACAGGCGATGAGTAGAGCCGACACAAAAGAACGCTTTGCATAATACGGCGCTAGGTCTGGTTCTCCAGTATTCATATCTGTCTATGACATGGGTTTCAAACAGTGCAACCTTCGTTGAGCGGACGGGGCTGTTAGACTAATGTCAGCTTCCTTAAATTGCGATATGCCACGCAGGGAATAATAACTGGTGCTCAAAGGAATTCGATACACCGAACGCGAAAGTGCATTCGAAAGTGGCAGAAAAGAAACTGCGTTCACATTGTAACGCATGATTTACGAAACCCTGTAGGCACGATTTCCACAAAGCAAAACAACATATAGATTTCTTCGACAGCTGAATGTCCTGTCATTAGAAAATGATGAATTTCACTATGCCTACGGGGTTGAATTACCGGTCTCTTCTCTGCCGTTAAACTTGAGGAACTTTCAAACTTTACCGTGTATAACACTTCTCTGGCCACTCTGTTACAGAAGAAAGTACCAAAGTGCGTTTGATAAAGGAAAAAAAAAATACGAATAAACAAATACAGAGTGACCATTCTTAAGTTTTACGAAATTTTTAACATCGCCTGTTGCAGATAATGTAATGCTACTCCTTGAGCTGGATTATTCAGAAAGGCGGACATTACTCACACGAGAAGTTGAAATACATTCTCAATTAATTAACAAAAATCATTAATTATCTTATTAATTATATTGCTTTACGGCACATGTTATAATTCACTAATTGTAGCCGGTAAGTTTGCAAGGCGTACCCTCTTAGAACGAATTTGCAGAAAGGCGCCAGTTTGCAAATATGCGCCATCAATGTCGGCGCAAAAATGCACTGCTGTTCCACTTACTTTTTTAAGAAAACACTCTTTTATGCATTTAAGCACAAAAGTAAATGGAACGCCCATGTATTTCGTCCGACACTTCGGGAAATAATATCTCGGAACTGGTGTCATCCTGGAAATTAATTTCAAGTGGATACGTCTTGCAAACCCACCAGCTACAATTCGTAAATTGATATATGTGTCATAATGTAATTAATTAAAAAGATAATTAGTGAGCTTAGTTAATTTATTTAATATGCGTTTCGATTTCACTGGCTAGTAACGTCCGCCTTTTCGAATAATTCAGCTCAAGGACAAAAAGCATGTTATCTGCAACAGGCGATTTTTAAAAATTCTGGAAAACTTAAATATGATCAACCTGTAGAGCAAATGCAGGTACATAATAAATTTGTCTCTTCATTCTTTAAAATAATGAGTCATATCCAGGAAGTCAATTGTACCAATTTACAAGCATACTGAGATGAGAGATTGGGAAGCATCTGACAGTACCTGCTTGTCCAGAGTAAGTGGCACCACCTCAAAAATATTCTAGAAAAATTCGGAGGCGGTAGGGAGGCACCTGTTACTAGATATAATTTGGCGAGAAACTAGGTTTTAGTAATTGAATTACATTTGTTTTGAATTAATTTGAGTGTCTTTTGTTACCTGAATGAGCCAAGATTTCTTTAATTCGAAGTATTTTGACTATATATATATGGTTCTTTTGGTTTTGTTATATAGAGACCTAAGCGTTTAACTTAATAAAATTATCCTTGTGAGCAAAGCACATATCTTGGCAGCTTTCTGCTCTTTCTTTTTTATTTTGTCTCGCCGCGTCCTGTCGTGCCTCCTAATTTAGACGTGGGAAGACGGCAGCCTCATAGTGACAGCGTTAAGCTCCACTGACGTCATAACAGAGGCAGACCCACGTCAGAGGGCTGGCCAGGCTGTATTGCGAGGCGTCCTCAATGGTGGCGTTTGTAATAGCAATGCATGGAAAATGCGCATAATAAGCAATCAGAATTTAACTGGACATGCATACTTTAGAAACCATTTCGCATTCAAGATGAAGTGTTTTTAGTTCTTTTAGATAGGAGGCCAGTACAAATTCATATATGGCATCAGTTGTAGACATACAATACTAGCCGCAATCATATCCCGATATTGCTTTGGACCGACAACTGTACCATACGTGGCGTGTTGATGTCGTCTGCAGAATTGAAAAACGCAATATCATCGGCGTAAACATTAGTTATAGTTAAACCTTGATATAACGAACTTCAATATAACGAAATTTTCGATATAGCGAAGTACTTAACTTTTCATAACCTCTTGCCATAGTACATCATATATTTAGAACCTCAATAAAGTTTATATGCGATTTCAATATAACGAAATCTCGCTTCCGCCGCAATGCAGAGACAAAAATTTGGAGGATGCCTAAGCTTCGCCTAGGGCCTTTCACCAGGTCTGGTCATTTTAAGCGTACAATGCGCGCTGACGATCGTGTTTGCAAAGTACGCGCCGCGGAGAGGTCCGAAATTTCAATCCAAACGTCGTTTCTCCTTTCCCTCGAGCCGACCGCGCTCCAAGCCGGACGGTGACCTACTCGTGTCCCCGCGCTTACGTACTCGTGTCCGCTGTGTGACGTCAATCATCGAGACACGTGACTTCAAGAATTATTCAAGACATCTGTTATCTGTGCGATCTGTTGCTTGAATTGACGAATTGAAGTTAGAGAAATAATAAAACACAAACGGAATGTCTGCGTCTTTTTTTTTTTTTTTGCTTTACTTCGCACCGAAGCAAGAGAGATGTACTTCCGCTTCGTCTGCTTGTTCCTACGGTCGTGCAGCCACGTGCGCAGGTACCGAAACTATGCCACTTTCTACCGTGTTCCAGCGCGTGATCATGCTTTGCGATCCGCTTATGTCTACCTCAGTATTCGTGTAGCACTGAATTTTACCGCGTCATGTGTCCGTCTGCACAGCGCGCAAAATCGTGCGCTGCGCGAAACGAGACACGCGCAACAGCTTGCGCGCGACGCCGTCAGCGGAAGTGCGCAGCGTCGAAAAAAAAAAGCGGAGAAAGGAAATGAAGGCGAGGCCTGTGATGTATGCATCACGCGATCCTTGAGGTCCGGTATGGGGGAACAAAGGGGGGGAATATCGCTTGCGGAGGCTAGACGGGGCGAGTGGAGAGAGTGCCTCGCCTGGCAGTGCAGCTCGCCTCCTGCAATCATGGGTTCGCGGCACTGAAATATTTCTATCTCGGCTATTAATGAGCCGATTTCAAAATATTTTTGCGGCGACAGAACGCTCTGTAGAGGACACGTAACAACTTCTAGTGTGTAACCAAAATTTGCTATGGGGCCTGATGAGGGGCCCTTTAAGAGTGGAACGCGATAGCACTCAAAGGTCCCCGACTGCTTCTCACGCTTCCTGGCAACTGGAGCGTATGTCATCATGTTTACCGGGAAACGCTGGCCGCGAACGCTATGCACGAAGGCGGGCTTGGTGGTAGAAACATGGCCTCTTGCGTGGGCCGCGATGCGGCGGAGGCCATCGCCATCTAGATTTACTACAAATAACCATTCGCCCCGCTCCGTGGCCCCCGAGACACCCACGCGAGGGCGTGCGCAAATGGCATACGCAACGGTCGGTCTGTGAATTGCAGAAACGCCGGAAAAGGAGCTTCTTTGAGAGTTTTCGTGTAACATAATAATGTTTTATCGCATAGCGAAATGACAACCCGAGACTCATCATGTCTGTAGGTTGTGTGTATGTCGTATATTACGAATTTTCCGCGTATTTTTAGCTTGAGAAATTTAATTCGGTAAATTCCTTGCGACACATGGATGTCCCGAGTATGGGTGGTTCGATAAGCTTGACGACGACGCGGGGCGCCAGACGCCGGCTTTTCTGCGACACGGGCTGCTTAACACGATCGCGTTAATAAACAGACACTTCCGCTGACACAGATGGTGAAGTGATTGAATTACAAGCATCTGCCTGCAAACAGCCCTTCCAACTCACGCGCGGCGCGACAAGAGCGACCACCGCAATGGATCCGCATCATGTTCCTTACAAAGTGCAAGCGCGATAAGATCCTATTGCGGCTCGCGCACCTTGTGCTTTAGGTGAGAGAGAAAGCGTGCGAGGGTGAGACAAGATGGTGGCTTCCCGTGTACCGCCTTCCCACACGAGCTAGGGGAATGAGGGGGAGGGGAGGGAGGGAGCTCGCGGTAACGCGATAAAGCGCGCGCGATAGGCGGGGGGGGGGGGGGGAGGGGGTAAGTTAGCGCTTCGCGATCTCTGGTGCGCGACTGCGTATGCTCAGCCGCGCACCCTGTTTCAGAGGTAATCTGCCGCATGTCCGCATGTACATAGAGTGGGCGTGCCGGGACGGCGTGGCATCATGTCAGCTGTCTTCCCGCGCGTCTAGTGTTGTTAATCTCGAGTTTCGGCGACTCGGAGCGTGAGGCAGACGCAGCATTCGCTTCCCCGCTGCCGGCGCTTTTCATGATAGCGTCGCCCGCGCTGGGGCGACGCTATCAGCTGCGGGGGCGCAGTGCACGCGAAAGCGTGACTGGCTTTGCTTAATTCGTACGGCTAATGTGAAGTAGTTGTTGACGTGGCATGAAACCGTATTGTTCATCGGCGACGCCCCAAATTCATCAAAATAAATTATTTTCGCGTTCAAACTTGCTTTTTTCGATTGCCCAATGATTCGGAAAATTCTGCGGCCCCTTTTCTTCTAAGAAAAATCTATCGGCAACTGTACTTATTTGAATAAAAGGTCTAATTTCAATACAACGAAATTTCGATATACCGAAGCAAACTGCCGATTTCACCTACTTCGTTACATCGAGGTTAAACTGTACTTCATGACGAAAAACTTGTGCTCATAAAAATACAAAATACTTCCGTTAATTAGACTATAATTAATTCGATCCTGAACGAAGGTACCGGTCGGCGCCCATGCATTTTATGAGCCAAAACTTACGTTATTTCGATCCTAAAATTGACCTTCACCGGATAATTCAAACTTGATGAGTCAGCACACGCGCCTGACCCCTATGGCTATCCCAAAAGCAAACCCTCTAGTGGTAGCGTCTGTCTCGACGGCGCTTAGAGGACAGTGAATGCGTTGAACACACGTCATTTACCATCGAAAACGCTTATTTCCGACGATTTTTAGGAAATAATCGTAGCTCACAATGTATAGTTACGGTATTTACCCAATTCTAACGCGTTCCTTTTTTTTTTTTTTTTTTGCAGGAAAATTGGACTGAGAGTTGCCTGTTACGAAACCAAGAACGCTTTCACGGCGTGTCTATGCTTTACCTCATAATAGAGATGTATCGCGGCAAAGCTTACTTTAGGAACCCGACCGGCATAGTACAACACATTTGTTTCTTGTTACCTATTAAGTCTCTTGCTAAAAAATTGGGATTCGCGCCAGATTTCAGCTTTCTTTCGGAGCTTTAATGTTAACTATACGTTATGTTTGTACTTTGTGTTCGCGTAAAGTGGGCTCTCGTTTAATTCTGGGGCGTGTTTGAAACAGGGGTGTTTTGATGTTTTATTGCGATAGATGTTTTATTGCGATACATGTACACTCCAGGCGCATTTCTGCCGTCGCCTTGATGTTTCGTATAAAGTCCAAGGGCGATAACATCGCCGCCGCGCGCCGTATGCTGTATGTGCGAGTGAAAACGCGCAAGGGCGAGCCGACGATGGCGGCTAAATCTTGCGTGCGCAAGGGAGAAAAGCGGGGAGGAAATGCGCAGTCTTTCGTCGCGCGCAAGGCACAAGGCAAGGGGGGCGTTCTACTCCGGTGGCGGCTGCATACGGCGGGGTCGCACGGGCCGTGTCTTGAAAGTGATATGCGATAGGGACCGAGCGCGCCTAGTGCTGATAGCTTCGTGTGCGCTGTGTTTTCGCTGCCTAGTTCGCGTTGAAGCGAAATACAGCACGAAGGTCAATTCGCTCGCTGCTGCGGCCACGCTTTCTCACTCCACTGTTTTGACAGCGAGTTCCCGTGGTCATCGAGTGAAATGCGTTCATGTTTGCTTGTGCGCGGGTGACACCACGCTTGTTAATTTTGGTAGTAAGCGAATGCTTACAAGTTTATACGGCCGCCCAAACTACTATCCTTACTTCATATAGTTGTCTACTAAATTGCTATTGCAATCGATGCTTTGCCTTTTGGGCGAAAGTGTCACTGTGACTTTTTCCTTCATCTTGTTTAATTCGTGAGAAGCGTGAGAAGAAAAACTTTGTGCGGCGCAAAACGGACTATGGCGACGATGGCTTTGAGATGGCGCCAGAGGAGCGCGCGTTAAGGATGTCTCGATGCACTTGCTCGCCTCCGCTCCATTCGTGAGGGCGCACGCACCGAGGCACTCCATGCGTCGTCTGTTTATCGAAGCAGTGCATGCAGGTCTGTCTGCAGCGGCTGCTGTGAATCGCGCCGACGCATTAGCCACACGCTGCCTCTCGTGATCTCCAGCATAGACAGGACGTCGCGCCACACTTAGCTCCGTTTGAAACGTGCCGCACGAGACAGATTGTCCGCTCCAGCCAATATAACGCGAAATGAAAACATGTATAGAGCTGCACTCAAATTTCCAATTAGGGAGTATTGTAATCATCGGTGAATTTTTATGGCGAAAGCTTTAAATGACTCATCAGCCGGTGGCCTTCAAAATGCGGTGTGCAGTACAGAAAGTCATGCGAGCTTGCGTCGCGCAGACACGCACGCGTTCGTGCCGCGGCTCGCGTGTTCGTCGTCGCATTCTTCCACAGCTGGTTCCGATGCCACTCATCATGCCAGAAAAAAAGAAAATTAGACAAATTATGATGGAGTCAATTTAGGCACTCGAACCCACGACCTTCGATGGGAGTCGAACCCATGACCTTTGATGTTAAGGCAAAGCTAAGGCACAGTTAATTAGGGTAGTGGCAATTAAGGCACTCAAACCCGTGATCTTTGGTGGGAGAAAGCAAGTAACAACAGGTAACGCATTTGAATGAGAATATCAAGTAAATTAATTCTCTCGAGCGTGCAGGTTTCTGCATTCACCCTCTTTGGCGTATGCTGAAGTGACTGTCAATTTTTTTCTTAAAGCAGGCAGCTGGGCCAGTAGGTATACCGACATATCATGCATTTACATCGCTTTAATGAAATAGTAAAAATTAAGACAGAAAGAAAGACAAAAGGACAGGTGCCTGTTCTTTCGTCTTCTCTTCATTTTTTCTCTTTCTTTAAAGCATTGGAAATGTATGAAAAAAGCTTGTTTTCCGATCGGCCTGGTTATTGTAGTCAGGTCATCAAAAGTACTCATCGAATTTACATAGCATGTATATGTGTTTGTGATTTCTATCTGTGTGTTCTGCTGTATGCATGCAGATTGTTTCAAAATACACATCTCATACCACCACTATATAATTACATTAAATGCCTCTACCACATCATCAATTGTACATAACCCTCATATTCCAGAGTGTAATGCTTCCATTATCCACAAAGTTTTCAAAAGTCTTAAAACCACTGTACAAAATATTGAGTTCAACATTGTGCATACAATGAGACAGTTCGTTTATGTACAACTGTGCATTTCTATTGGTTTAAGTAGAAATCTGTTATTAATATTGTGGGGAGCTGGACACTTCTGTGAAAATGTGCCTTGTATATAAGTGCTCAGGTCTTTGTATATTAGCATCCTGGTGTTATTGTGCCATCATCATGATTCACAATGGTCATATTATTTGTTGGAATAAACTTTTTCTAAACACACATCATGCAGATGTGAATGTAAATTTCAGGCATATCCAAGATGTGGAAAGCACAGTCAAATGAGGGACATTCCTTATCTAGCAAGACATAGGGATATCCATACATCTTTGCAGTCATCCAGACCGAATAACCCCAACCAGCGCATATATTGGACGGCACAGTGCGAAGTGTCTGCGATATGACTGCCCCAATTGCTAAAAGATGTAAACTTGCTGAACATGGTTGTGGTACTATTTGTTTATTGGATAGTATACGCAAAATTGAACCACTAAATGCTGCAACCATGGTCCAATACGTCGAAGGACATGCAAGCTTCGACAGACATGACGCGCGTGGATGTCACCGTCATGGTCTGTCTCGCCTACTCTTCATAACTATGAAACGAACGCACCATGATCTTGCTAACGTACACTGCACATCACTTTGTATGGTGGGTATACAGAGAAGTGCACAGAATCATATAATGTACGTTGCTGTTCATATCGCAGACCCTGTTGCATTACCCTTTGGACAGTCAATGTGGCAGCATTGCGACGCAGCTGTCAGTGTTGCTGCCGATGCTGGCGCATCAACATAGTCATTCTGCTCAATAAAAAGTGGTGTTTTCGTGTGCTAGTAGTGCGCAGAATCTTCAATGTTCTGTGGCCCGGAAGTGTAGGTGACCCTTGCAGACTCACCTCCTCCAACATTTAGACCCCAATGGGAGAAACTCTTCTGGCCCAGTTATGGCCAAACATATTGTAACAAACGGGATGGGTTTATTTACAAGATGGTAGATGGTCAAAGCATTGCAAGGGACAGGATGGTCATCCAAGACCAACAGGCAGCAGGCAACTAACTGCTTATGCACTCTTTGACTTACTCTTCATTTGTCTCCGCTGTACAGGTGTTATCTTCACCGGCCAAGTACTCACATTCTGACCAGTACTGACTGACCCGACTGACCAAGTACTGAAGACTGACCAAGTACTCACATTCCAGTTGCTTCAGCCACTGCTAAACCCTGTTCAAAAATTCTTGCAGTACAACGCTTCTTGGATGGCACTTTACAACTTCTAGTGCACAGCCAAAATTTCCAACAGGGGCTGGTGATGTGCCCTCTAAGGATACTAGTGCAGCGACGCTATCTTCAACCATGCTGCTTCCGACAAGGAATACAAACAAATCATGAGCGTCAGGCACAAGGAAGACATAACCCAGCTGGCGATCAAGACTGTTGGTAGGCTGGGGACACTTAAGGTCTTCTTGTATAAATGTGGCCATGATCGTCTGCAATGGCAACCTCCACATATTCCTGACCCGGCATGCTGCACCTTTCATGTACACGGTGCAACAACGGCAGGCTGGTTGACGGTGCAGTTCAACTGTTCTCTAACGAAGTTCAAGCAGCAGCAAAACGTCCAAGGCTTGTTCGTCAAGCTGGAAGCTGCCCAAGCTCAGAACTTTATCATGACATAGTCATTAAAGTATGAAGTTTTGGCATTCACTCTCCCTCTAATGTCAGCTGCTCAGCTCCTCCACTTCTTACGATGACCTCAAGACAGACATCTTATTTAATTTCACTGTCACACTATCGACCTCACTGCCCCCAGTCCACGCTGCCAATCAGCCATGGCCATCGTAGATTCCTGGTCGAAGTGCAGGACGGCTACTTCGCCCTAACTCACTGAACCACAGCTCATGTGTGTATACACGGGCAACTTATTTTGTCTGAAGTGTGCACAGCTGCACATTTATAGTGCACATAAAACACTGGTGCTTTGTGTGCGTGTGCTAGTAGGGGAAGCAACTTGTAGCGGCTGCAAGTTGCTACAAGTTGCTCTATCTTCAATAGCAGCACCTCCAACACAGAAGGAAAAAAATTTCGAGTTCGGAGAGCAAGGAAGCACACAACTCCGCCAGCGACCAGCACTGCTGGTACACCGGAGCTGCTCAAGCTTTTCTCAAATAAATGTGACTTCAGTCATAGGTAACGGCACTGTCCATATCTAGCCCTATCAACATATTCAAGCATTATTTTTGTCTTATAACTTGTATAAATTCTTACCGAGATTTCGTCTCTTGACTACTGACGCTGCATAAACAAGATTTTGAATAAAGTGCCACAGGGAATCATCCCTTTCAGTCTGGCTATGGGACTTCAGCCTGTACATTCCTTACCCCTGTGAGGTCCTGTTGCATGCACACGAAAACAATGACACTTCTCGAGGATGTAAACATAGCAACCTAAAAGCTGACACTTCTATTACAGTAATGAAGTTGCACTTAAATGAGTTTCGGCAGATCAATGTTTAGTATTAATACGCTGGTCAAGGAAATATATTTACAGTGTGATCTGCAACTCAAGGTGCTATGCAATATTATGGCTTAAAGACAAATCCAGGCATCAACAGCAGTTCCACCACTCAAGGTAACCTTCACTATAGTCAGAAAGACATTAGAGAGTTTTAGAATAGGGGCCCCAATAGTTAGGGGCCCCAAAGAGCTTTGCGGGTGTTAGCGTTGGGGCACGCAGGAGTGAAGAGTTTTAGAATAGAGCTTTGCATTTTCAGATAGCGTCTTGTGCTGACAGTGCCACTACGGCGTCAAAGAAAAACTATTAGAAATAATTAAATAAAATATACCATTTTATGACGAGAATAGTAATTTTGACTTTCATGTTTTAGTGCTTAATTACACTTTAGAGTTTATTCTAACAGCAGCAAAAAATTTGTTGCGCTTAGTTTTGAGTAATTAACTTTATGTGCCTTCACCAGCTAAGCTAAGCCATGCTAGGCCTACGAGCCATGAAATCCACAATCGAATTTGGAATCAGCGGCATCTAATGAATCAATATTCATAAAACACGCTAGTTGAGAGAAAGCGACAACTGCAGTGACTTCTCCTAGCTTTCGAACTTCACGCGTTACCACGAATCGAGCCCAGTTTGATGCTAGGTTAGAGCCGTCGCTTCGATGGGTGCCTTCATGTTTGTTTATGCAAATCTACGGGGGCAGCTTTTGGGGCTCCCGCTAAATCAGTGAAATAGCGTGCCTGACGCAAAACCCAAACGCAGTTTGTGTCTCATGCATGCGCAGTGGCTTCGATGCTATTCCTTAGGGGCCCCAAACGTCTGGGGCCCATATTCTAAAACTCTCTAATATACAGGCTGCCTTGAACTTCTTTGCCCTTTTCACAGATATATAACACAACTAACAAATGATAACAAAGGCACAGCCAGGACTGTAAAAATAGCGTTGTATTTCTAAACTTGAACTTAAGGTTGTAGATGGGATGACTATGACAGTATGTGGTCACAAAGCAAGAAAGAAAATCTTCAGTATGAATTCATGCTTTGTGTTAGGCTTAAGTAGATGTGAAGAGCACAGAGACCAACACTGATGGCTGCCATGAGTTTAACAGCCAGGACAAGCCAGGGACCAAACGCCAAGGTTTGGACCATGAGCCTGAAAAGGAAAAGAGAAAGCAAATGTTACACATAATCTTAACAAAAAAAAATTACGTACAGGTGCAATGTGCTGATCACTGCAGTTTTATGACAGCTCACCATGACCAGAAAAAGAAGAGAGCATTCACTAAACCCAATACACTCTTACCTGTAATATTTTTCTCAATCTTCTAAGTCTCAATATTCAGAAACCTGCAATGCTGTGAGGCTTTTATGCTGCTTGTGACCATCCTCTTTCTAGTTTTCTCCATCTGTACATCACTTAATTTAGAGGTATGACTGTTCAGAATTTGGAAAATAGTCTACACTATTCAATTTGAGGATTTGCTATTCAAAGTTGCCCAATATCTGTTCCCGGAATCGCTAAATATAGCAGTCATAGTCTAAAGGAGAAAGGCCTCGTAGACTGCAAGCAGAGACTTCTGAGCAATTCTGCTGTGAGATAACTGTGGTTGTTTTGCAGACACACCACTTCCTAGGCAAATGCACGGAGGCGATCACTTCATTGCAATATCTCCATGTCATTCCTCCCTCAGGTACATAAGCAAATAAGCAGAGAAATCAGCGATGTCTTGTATTATTTTCTTTACTGGAGTCTTCTGAACATAATTATAAATCATTTCACCAGGACACATGGCCGGAGCGGTTGCTTGAGTTGCTGCCAGGAGAAGCCTCGCAGGTCACAACCCAATTGAGAGCAGCCGAGGCAGGCGCGTACAGTTCAGTGAAGGTGAGCTTGCTCACAAAATACAAGCTCTCGGCAGAGGAATTTCGGAGGAGATTTTGGGAGGAACCGATTTCCCTGACCGAAATTCAGGAAGAGGGTCTGGCGCTGTGTTACGATGCAGAACACAGTGCAAAGAAAGAGGAGGAAATTCTTCCGATTTCTTCGACAGACATTCAGAAAGGGAGTCAGGTGCTGAGTTACGTCGAAGAACACGGTGCAAAGAAAGATAACAAAACAGCTAGCTCGGAAGGCATTGTTCAGCTGGAGAAGGAAATCTTTCTGATTTCTTCGACAGAAATTCAGGAAGTTGGTCGGGCTGAGGAGCCGCCAACGGAAAGAAAAGAAAGGCACTTGGAACTGGCCACCAGAAACAGTGCCAAGAGAAAGAGGCGTTGCAAATTCAAAGTTACAGCAAAGAAGACAAAGCGGCCAATAAACCTAAAGCCACTAAACCCTGTGGGGAGTGCAATGAAAGATTCAGAAAGGCGCATTTGTCATTTGGAATGTTTTCAGTCAGAGCACGTCTGAGTTGTCAGATGAGACTGAAAAGAAACCAAAATTCGGCGCAGAGGAGGAAAAAATCCACGGGGCAATTATGTTCCCCCTCGTTGAGTTCTTGAGGTGTAGTCTGACACGAGAGAGCGCGGCAGCCAGGCTACGCGACATGGCCATACCAGGCAGTGCATTTCGAGTTCCACGCCGAAAAGCAGGTGGACAGCACGTAAGGTATTGGGGGTCAGCAGCGAAGGGAAGGGACTACTCGCCTTTGTATTCCCTGCTTGACAAGTTTGACAAGAGCTTTCAGACAGTGCCCGCCTCAAGTACAGCTTAAGGAGACGGTTTTCACGCGCATAACTTTTGGAAAGCTTTTTTCGATATGTCATTATTTTTTAAGCAGACAGGCTCCACTTTTTTTATATACGCTTGCACCACCAAGTCTAGCTTATTTGTTAGAAAGTGGCATGCTCGAGTATCAGTTCACCTTTCGGAAGCGGTTGCGAGATTTTTTTTTTTTTTCTTTAGAAGAAAGACACATATTTAGCAGAGCTGTTGTTAACCGCACAATGTAGTGTTTGTGCCATTCCTTTAAGGTGTCTTGCTCGGACAGAGAAGCAACGCATTGGTGTGTGGCTCGCACGTGTATTCATAAGATGACAGTGTTTTGAGTATCGCCTAGAGCGTGCGTAGTAGAAATTAGGCAAGAGCTTGAATCTTCGTGCAGTTTGAGGTGCATAATTTACGCCGAATTTTATTATTGTTATTTCGTTAGTGCTGGTCCTTCTTGGTCAAGAGAAAGGAAATGTTAATGCACGAATCGCACAAAAGTGGAAGATTTGCGGGGCTTATTCAGAATATGTGGATTGTTTTGAGAGGAAGGCTATGTCTTCACGGCCTGTGCCTGTCTTGCCAGACTTTTGCAGAGAATGCACTCTCCAATGTGACACCAGCAACCTTGGCCTAGGTGTCGTCCTTGCCTAACTTAACGAACACAGTGAAGATCATTCTGTGCTGTACCTCAGTCGAAAACTGACACCGCGAGAAGAGGCGTTTAGCAACTCGGAGAAAGAGTGTTTGTGCATAGCATGGGCAATTCAAAAGCTATGCTAGGCACAAAATTCACGGTCAAAAGTGATCGCTGGCTGGAGCAAATGTTAGAAAAAAAAAATATGCAGATCCCACGCACTGTGGGAATCGATGTAAACGAAGCTTTCCGTGTTGGATGCTTTGATTGACGACAATTAGCGGTGATGTCGACGGCTAAATCTTAGTTTCTTCAACGTTTAGGCTAACACGAGAGTGGTGAGTTGATGCTAAACGTTACCTTGCATGCACCACTGCTGTTTGTCTGCGTTGTACACAGAACACACAGGGAGAGATGTTTGCTTGAGGCATTGTTGTATGCCATAGTTTACAACCTCTGAGAGGGTTGAGTGTTGTGATGGCCTCACATGGCACATCGCATTGTCGCAGAAGTGTTAAACTTGAATTGGATTATGAGGCTATACGTGCCAAAACCACACTTGTATAATGAGGCACACCATAGTGGCATACTCCGGATTAATTTTGACAATGTGATGACCTTAAACATGTTCCAAAATGCGTGCGTTTTCTATTTCGCCCCTGTCGAAATGCGGCTGCCCTGATTGGGATCAAATCCATGACCTCTTGCAATGCCATAGTGTGTGTGTGTGTGTGTGTGTGTGTGTGTGTGTGTGTGTGTGTGTGTGTGTGTGCGCGCGCGTGCGTGCGTGCGTGTGTGTGTGTGTATTCCCAGGGAGATGGACGTAGTGAAGTGAGGGCTGGGCACTCGAGCTGCAGTGTAACATAAGCCATCACTTCAAGAACAATCCCTGAGGCCGCAACCAAACGTTGATGCTTCGAGCAACCTGACAGCTGGTCACCCTCAGGTCGAATCTCTTGGCAGCAGAGGTGTTTGTTATGTCTCAACACAGCCAAAGGCGTTAATTATACGTTTGGCACGAGGCAACCCCCACCCATCC
The DNA here is from genome assembly GCF_050947875.1 of Dermacentor variabilis. Classification (NCBI taxonomy): domain Eukaryota; kingdom Metazoa; phylum Arthropoda; class Arachnida; order Ixodida; family Ixodidae; genus Dermacentor; species Dermacentor variabilis. The sequence goes on along the minus strand of NC_134572.1, from coordinate 123,809,507 downwards.
ATCAGCGCCTACCAAGAAGTCAACACAGCGTTGATACCGACTGCTGACGGGTCCACGAAAGGCACTCCCCTACCTCCCCTACCTCCCCTCCCCCCACCACCACTACCTGACAGCCTGAACTAATTATGAAAAGGGTCAATATCAAATGCTACCGGAGAATGGCGCCGACCTTGGATTACCAGAGCGCTATCCTGCCACATATTCCATACCATCAGAGGGGGGGATGCTTCAGGGGTGGGATGCTGCAGAACGTTGCAATAGCAGCACAGCACTTATCGCAAACATCACCTGCCTCTTTTTTTCAGCTTTTTGGAGTCTCCATCACTTTTTACAGTAAAGCTGTTTATGGCTAAGGTTCCGTGCATTTTTCGTGTCCGTCAACAAATTTGTGTGAGCAAAAACTATCATCATCAGCAATGGCTCATGCCACTGCTCATGCGTTCGCCATCGTCATCTTCCACAGCTGGCTCCGTTGCCACTCATCATGCCAGCGTTCCCATAACTGCCCTTCCCTCTGCGAAGGCATTGATGGCACTGGCCCACTGCCAGTCGATGCGGTGATTTCGGTCTCAAATTCTTTGCCTCAATATATCGCAAAATGAAAACACAAATGTGTAAACAAATGTACGCTGATGTATAATAATGAATGCGTGTGCATACCTTCTGTTATAATGACCACCAATCAAGACAATACCTGTGTACCTTTATTGTACGTTTGTTTGTACCTGTGTCACCTCCTTGTCATATCCTACGCAGCTTCGCTGGTCATCCCCCTTCACAGAGTGGAATGGCTCGTAATTTTTCGTGTTCACTGTGATGCATCAAGTGGACACGATGGCTATAGGTGGAACTTCTTTACATGTTACTGGTAAGCAGTGCCTCTAGTAGAAGCAAGAACAAAAATATCTCATGCCTGATAAAGTAATAGTGCCATCTGGCGGCAAAGATGAACATGCCACCATGGCAATAATATAGTCTCCACCATCGGGTGATGCAACAATAGGTTGTGCCATCCAATCTCGAAGCCCATGTTGATATAAGAAGTGTAGCACAATGTGGGACCGAGCATGGTGGCCACTGTTTCATGCATACGCAGCACCACCACTTAAAGTGTGGTAGCAATGGCAAAACAGCAGGTGAAGCTCGTGAGGGTATGACAGAGGTGGCATTTGACTGCCAATAACATCACTCGTATGAGGCATATTCAAAAATACAGTTGACTGAAAAGATTTATGGAATACCCTGTACGCCACACACATACTATAGACATCATAAAAAGTCTCATGAGGTCCCATTTAGTAGTTGACTCGCAACACATCGGGTAAAGTGAGTACTTGGCGTAGTACATACTAAAAATTTGGTAAGCTCAACCACCGGGATAGGCCCACCAAAACGGCAAGATCGGTTGCACTATGAACGGGATTGGCAGACTAAAACGGTGTGATCCGTTCCACTATCACCAGGGCTGGCCCACCAAAATGGGGAGATACCCCACCCACCTACAAAAAAGTTGCTGCCACTCAGAGAAGAATGCTTTGTATTAAAATGTACTTGAGCATAGCCCCCGCCCCCTCCCCCCGTGTCTTTACTATGCCTGTACAGTCACTAATGCAACATGTGGGAGCCAACGGTGCATTGGGATGGTGCCATGTTCCCAGACATTTTAACTTGCTGCTAGAGCATGGACAACTTTCACCAAGTGCTGCTGTCATTCTTTGCTCACTCCTTCCCCACATGACATACCATGACAAAAAGCAGTTGAAGCTCTAACCATGTCGTATAAGCTCATAAACTATGATCAATTACTGGAAAAGTGGTGCCCTCTAAGTGACTTAAAATTTTGGTGGCACTGGGCAGGCATTGGGGAAATAAAGGTCGTGACTGAAACTACACCAAGAGAATTGAGGATATGTCCACATACTCAACGAGCAATGACCGGTAGCAGGTGATGGCCAGTAGCACTGTCACCATGGGAAGGTGCACCTTGCGCAGGTCATGTCGGTTCCATAGCCAAACCAGTGTGGCTGTGGTGATGTGGTTAACCTTTAATAAATAAATAAATAAATAAATAAATAATATTTAATACATAAAAACAAGAATGCCATAGAGTTGCTCACAAATGCTTGCTGCAATTCCATATTGGGTTTTTCAAATAAGACGAACAAAGCCTGCCGATACATTTTTAGTTTTTATGAGAAGAACACAAGTTTGTCTTCCCTCTAGGAAGATAAAGTGCATGCTGCTTAAGAGCCTTATAACAGCTATCATTGCAAAGAAGCATGACAGCGTTGAGAACTTTAATGTTTTACACAAGCAGTTGGAAGAGAATCACAACATGCAGCCTCATCACTCAACAGTCTTAAAGGGGCCCTGAACCACCTCTCGTGCTTGTTGAAATAACGTAGTCAGCGGGTAGCATGTGTTGCTGTGAACATCTCAGCCAAGTTCTGCTGTCGTACATTTTGCATGGAGTTTGCATGTGGATCGCAAAGTCACTTTTCTCTCAAACACTCTCTTTTCAACAGAAGGTCCTGTCCTCACTCTCTTCTGGATGCTTTATTTATTCATTGGTCGCTTTCTTTTGTAATTTCCTTTGATGGCTGCTACTGGCCGATACCTGATATCAAGCTGCAGTCGGCTACACGACGTAGATACCACAGCCACCGCGGGTGCCGCCACGAGTCCCCTGGCTAAGCATACTGTGACTCACTGAGGACAACCATGTTTGGCTTATGTTTAACACGTCACAGACACCAAAGGCTGAAGTCGTGGCATCTAAGTTAAAGTCCAAAATGAAATTTGAACTGCGCACTACAGTGACATTTAGAATACAAAGTATTGTGGGCATGCCCCACGGCACCATAGCCTTCGCAATGCAGGCATTGAAGAAGGCACGGGAGCAGAGAGAAGGCCGTGTTTGATTGCCAATAACTCCACTTCTAATGAACGCATTGAAGTACTTTTTATGGCAAAGTATTTCTGAAACCACCTATTTTCACTTCAAATGCCTTTCTCCACTTTGATAAAAAGTGGTTCAGGGCCCCTTTAAGAGGGATTTGCAGCGGCCACTTAATGATAAACACCATTTACGAAACTGATGTTACTTGTGCCAGCAATACATCTTCTAAGTGTGGTCATCCTGTAGAAGTTGTCCTCCTCAAAGTGAAAGCACTTTCAACTGGAGTGCATTTACCTGCACATCGAGGAATTACTATGCAACAGTTTTTGATATAAATACCCCCTTTAAGTGCTACACGCACAATTGTGAATACCAAGATGGCGCATCAGAAGCAAAAGCACTGATGGAACTAATGATATTGAAAACGTGGTACAGACATATTAACACAGTTCTGACTGGGCCTTTGATGTGAATTTGAATGATGTGCATACAGCATTTCCATGAGAGGGGTCTGAAGGCAGACGTCTGGATGTTTGCTCTTGGGCTCTATATATGTCTGTGTATTAGGCTCGCTTCTTTCATTGTTTCTAATGCTTTTTATGTTTTATATTGCGTATGTTTTTGAAGTGATTAGATGGGTGATTTCCAAACGTACCAAGTACGCTAGATAGGAAATAGTTGATGTTCATATATATATCATATTTGAGTAGAAAGTTCGTGCACGTAGTCCACATTTAGTAAACTTTGTAAAACTCACTGAATAATTGAAGATCCTTAATCGGCTTTGCTTCAGTGCACTTTTAGTAATTCTGAAGGTGCAAGAAATGCAGCAAAACAAAATTTTCAGTGGACAAAACTAAACGATACCAAGAAGCACTACTAACTAAAGCATGCTCGGTTTTAATAACTTTGTTCCACGTTCGAAGGACTCGCTGCTGGTACTGCAACCTATCACTAAAGACCATGAATTCGATGCAATCCTACGTTAACGCATCGTAAAACTGAGGTTACTGCACTCTCACCCCACTCACCAGTGAAATATTAGAGTCAAAGCTGAGTTGCACGTAGCGCCAGTCAAACTCCATGCCCCTGGCACCGACCCAAAGAGGCACAAAACGAGTCATGAGCAGTTCTGCGCTGGCCCATCCCAGACCAGCGACCAGGAACTTAGTCTCGCCTTTGCCAGCCACCTTGGTCATCACTATATGCAGGCCCACAAGGTCGGCCAGGTCGACAGTGGCCTTGAGGAACTCCTACAGAGCAGCAGGAAGGGAGGGGACAGCTGCATTATTCAGCTGACACAGTGGCAGAGACACAGGCCATCTTAAAGGGACACGGAAGAGAAACAATGAATCAGTTTGAAGTGACAGATGATTGCTTCCAAAACTGTATCTGCATATTTTAAAGCGAACCTTTCTCCGTAGCATCAAGCAGGTTTGGTTACTGTGGTAGGCGGTACTGGTGTGGTGGTGGCTGCGGCTGGACGGTGCAGAGGAGGGTGCAGGTGGTGAGGAGGAGGGATAGTAACACATGCCCATTGGTGGCCTAAACAATGATGCCATCGGACTATGGTGGCAGAGTATGGATGTCACACACACCGGGTGTGTCATGATAAAATGGCGCTCAATCGGCCTCGGTGGTAGAATGCATGTGACATCTTCTTTTGCCCCAATTCCTACAGTGCAAGGAATCTGTGCAACTTTAAGGTGTAAATGTCTCGTTTATTAGAGGATAAAAATGGACAGCAAAACTTCTCTTTTTGAAATTTCTATCCAAGCCATAGCACCAATGACGCGCCTGGTGTCACAGGTTACATTGCATTTTGCTGCATCTGGGCCCCTTCTTGCACAACAAAAGTTCATAAAAGTAAATAAAGCTGTCTCTTTGCTCACTTTAGAGAGCAATATAATCTTTTGCTATCAGTAAGCAATTGACTAGCCTTAGCCAAACACTTCTAAAGTCTATGAGAACATGAGTAGCTGCTGCAAAATTTTAAATGCAAAATCAGCACCTATCTTACATCCTTGAGTCCCTCCTACCTTACCAAGCATATTATCACAGTGAGATGAACCAATTCACAATTTCACAGGTGTAATTATCTGCCTACATTAACTTAATGTTCCTCTTTGGTGTCCCTTTAACAGCAAACTATGAGGGCCTTTTTTTTTAAGGTCCGATTGGTCGCAAGATTATAACCACAGTGAAAATCAAAACTGTATGATTTGGAACATTTAGATACATTTTCCAGCTACTTCTATACATAGTCTCCACTCCGACTGAGACATTTGTCGTAGCATGGTACCAACATTCCTATAGCCAATTCAGTACGCTGGTCTGCAGCTTGTTGTCCAAGTCAATCTCCTGTCCTAGCCAGCGTTTCATGAGAGCAAAGAGATCATAACCAGAGGGAGTCAAGACCAGGCCGTACGGTGGGTGATCGAACACTTGCCATCAAAAACACAAAAACACCGCAGGAGCTTCTTTGTTACAGCTGCACTGTGCAGCCACACATTGTCACGAAAAAGGACAACGCCTGATGACAACATTCCTCTTCGCTTGTTCTGAATTGCCTTTTGTAGATGTTCAAGAGTCACGCTGTATGAGGCTGAAGTGATGGTCATGCCACGTTTCATGAATTCCACCAGGAGAACACCACTGCTGTCCCAGAACACAGCAGCCATACACTTTTTGCTGGAGAAGGTTTGCTTGAACTTCTTTGCTTTCTGGGAACCAGAATGCATCCACTCTTTGGAATGCGCTTTTGTTTTCTCAGTTTCGAAATGGATTCATGTCTCGTCCCCTGTGGCAATTTTCTTTTAAAAAACTTCTCCTTCATAATGGTAGCACTTGGAGAAACGTTAAGACTGTGCCCATTCGCTGAACGGAAAAGGAGGAGGAGCTGACCGTGAAATTTTGGGAATCACTTAACACAGAAATTGTGAACTGCCAATTTTCCCGAATCACCTGATTCACTCGCTGAGCAAGGTCACTGGTTGCCACTCGCTTCCTTCCCTGCCCACCTGCATCATGAAGGTCTGTGCGTTCTGCTTGAAAGTTCCTACACCACTGCTGCTTTGCTGTCACTCACGAATGTTGTACTGTACACATTACTCATTCGTCAATGAATTTTGGCTACACTGCAGAAATCGAATGACAGCATGCACTTCATACTTAGCAAGAGGCTTTATTGTTTAAGGCATGTTTTACATGGTCACTGCATACTCAGAATTGACCAGTATGACCTCACGCGATCGACGGGCATACTAGAGACGCTGCACAACACGTCGGCATAGAATGCCATCGGACTTTCACTGTGGTTTTCATTTCGCGACCAATCGGACCTTGAAAAAAATATGACCCTCGAACAGCACAACATGCTGAAGACGGGCACACAAATGTACACACACGCATGCTACACCAGTAAATCGGCTCAGCACAGCAGCTCCGAGTGAACATCTTCTATATCAACATCATGGATTAGAATCCACCAGCACATGCCATTCAACTCTTGTGTAGGCATGCTCTATATACTGCCAGCAAAAAAAGTGGAATGCAAACAAATCAAACCAAGTTACAGTACATCTCCCCCTTTACACATTCCCCACAGTGTACATCACTGCTGCAGTTTAGGTTTGAATACTACGCTGTGGGGCAAGAGTATGTATATACAATCTGTTTCAATAGGCCATGAAAACATATTAAATAATGTTCGCAGCAGATAATGCAATAGACTGATAATGCAATAGCTGTCAGTCACTGGATGCAACTTTGCTAATTAGACAAGTGTGTATTGTGATTTGTCGTGCAAGCGACCTCCACCACTTAAAGATGTCCAATAGAAAAGGAAAAATTTTGCTATTCTACATGAAGACTTTTAAAAATCTGCATAGCAAAAATATGATCCTTCAGTGGGCTGGCCATGCAATGATGCTACATCACACATTGAATTAGCTAAGCATAAGAAGTGTTTTCATTTACTGTTACCACTTATATTTCAGTTTACACCAGCAGCTCATTGCACACTTACTTATGATAATCTTTGCATTGACACTGGCTGCACCTTTGATAAGTTTAGTCATAAAAGACAGTGTGTTTATAAAGCCTTCCCAGTAGAGGTATGTGTTTATAAAGCCTTCTTCCTAGTAAAAGTGGGCGAGTTTTCAATCAGAGTTTTTGCATGTGAATCGAATACGAATGGTCAGTGTGGAATATTGATAGTCAAATGCAGGTGCTTATATCTACAGCTCAATTATTTACTTTGGTCAAACAGGTACCACACTTGCGCTGGATAGCGAAAGAAAGACAACTAACTATCGGGGACAATTAGGATCAGTTTTAAACGCATGATCGTAAACTGTAATTTAGAACACTGCACAAGTAGGCTCTCAACGCTTGATTGCGATATCAATTGTACGGACACTCCAGATTAATTTCCGCTGTCGCCACCGTGGTGGTCTGTATCAAGACTAAATGCAGTAAGATTGTGGCCACAGCACGCATCTCCTCTTCTACAACGGCTGTGGTGGCGGACCGCAGCCGTGCACGCCCTATCTTGGAGGCAACCTATGGTGGGTTCGAAGGCTAGGTGATCCGAGATAGCTGATGGCTTCATGCGCACAGAGTGCTCGCTTGCCTAGTTCACATTGAAGCGAGACGCAGCACGAAGGGGAACTCATCCGCCGATGCTGCTGCTCTTCATCATGCCAGCGTTCTGACAGCGAGTGTCTGTGATCATCAAGTGAGATGTGTTTGTATGTGCATGCATGACAATGTGCTTGTTAATTTAGTTACTGAGCATATGTTTACAGCAGTTTATGCAGCTGATAACTCGCTATCTCATTCAATGCTTTGCTTTTCAGGAGAAACCAACTTTTTCAGAGCCTGGTTGGAAAAGAAAGCTTTCTAAGAATGAATGGCTGTTGTATGAGTGGCCTTCTGAAAGTGTTAAATGGTTGCCAAATAAAAATCAGAAGTCATGTAAAAAGAAAAAAAACGCTGCTGAAGGACTTGTGTGCTGTAATCACATGTAGAAAGGCCCGTTGTAAGAAAAAACTCGCTGGTTGTAAAACTTCTACATGACTAGATTGCTAGACGTTAAATAATAGACAAGCAAAAATCATGGGTTGTCATGTAGGCTTCTACAGCAAAACTGAAAACAAAACTTGTGTTACCCATTTCATTCCTGCCTTGCTTTGAAAACTTTTATCATGGTTTCATTTCTGATAATTTACGATACTTTGTTCAACAGACTGAGAAATGTACCAATACTTTATAACTGGTTGCTGCAAAACATTAAACTAGTTTTGAGTATTCGAAAGTACTGAATATTTCATCTTCAATTATGAATACGAATAGCCACTGTGTAACAATCTGTTTGTATCCAATATTTAGAATATTTACCCACACCTCCTTCCAATATACACTACTGTACACAAATACCTAACATAAAGGTGGCCATTTTTATCATACAGAGGGGCAAAAAGTGAGGGTGACAAAAGCAATAAGTCATCACTGTGCGTAGTTTCTTTACAGTGATGCTGTTTGCCTGACAGACATGTATGAATGAGTCATACGTGTGGCCTCGTAGGAGGTAGTACCTGGGCTGGCTAACGCTTGTAAAGTGAACAAAAATGATGGCGGTGCTGCATGGTCTTGTAGGAGGGGGTATCTGAACTGGCTACTGTCCATAGAGTGAACAACAAAGATGGTGGCGCGTGTGCCGAATAGGGGAGAACAAACGAAAGTAGGGGCAGAGAAGAAAGGAAGGACACGTGATTTTACCACGCGCCGCACGTGCGCAGTGGGGCAGCGCACTTGCGCTGGGCGCCGTTGCTGCCATCTGCCCTCAATACAACTGCATGGCAGTTGTGGCAGGAAAACACAGGGATGGTGCACCACGGTAGCTACCACAGTGTGCAAGAACTGAATCACGCATTGCTGAGGTAGACCACTGCAACAGTTGCGACTCCAACAAAATTGGGGAAAATGGGAAGACCGCGCATCGTGCACATGGCCGAAGAACAAGCCGAGTACGAGGAGAGGCGTCGACAGCAGAGATGCAACTATAACCAACAACAATGTGCCCGTGCAAAAGCGGAGAATGCAGCCGGTGACTCTGCCTCCTAAGAATGTCAGTGCGAGTCTAATCGCCGGCGCCGAGCACAAGCTACCGATGAAGATCGCATACTGGAGCTCGTGAACATCTTCCAACAGCAAACGGCTTTGCTGGCTAATTCACCACCACATGAATGGTACGGCCCAAACTTTTTCCTTTTTTTTTTCCACAGTGTGTCAAGTACACGTAAGAGTTCGAGCAAGGTCCGCTGCAGCACGCAATGCAAAATTGTTACGGGCCCCACCCCAAAATAAATTACGCAAGGCCAGTGCCTTTTTTTTTTTTTTTCTTCCATCAAACGAAATCTTCCTGCTACATTTCACACGAAATTGTTGCAGGTTAACTCTAATAGTGTGTTGAGCTGCCTACTTTGCCTGCATAAATTAAGGGCACACGTAATACACAAAAGCCTTTTGGCGACTTCCTCACTTCTTAGTGTGGCTGCTGCCATTCCTACACGTTATGAAGGAAGCAAACTGAAAAATTCTTTCAGCTGATGTAGTCCCACCTTTTCTTTTTTCTTATACGCATGTGACTTAGAAGATTGCCACCATTTGCAGCCAAGACAAAATAAGAAATAAAATCAACTGGGATCATCATGCAGGAGTATAAACGTCACTTAGGAAAAAGAGAAGATGCAGGCTAGTCTTCTCCTTCCTTAAAAAAAGAGAAAGAAGAAAAACTAGGAAGCAGGAACGACAATGCGTGAAACTCTAAGTGAGCTCTAACGCAGTGCACACAACTGCCACATCCAGCAACCATGCTCTGCAAGACCATTCAACCAAATTTGCTCACCACATCCATTCGAAATGGCACCTGGCAGAGAGAAATTCAGTGCAATTTTTCTCAATGCAATTCAAAGCATAACCTACTTACACACTTCAATTGACCTGAACACATCACACTCACAAATGCAATTGTAAGTATACAAAGTACGAAATGTTATAAACCTGTTGCAATATGTTTCTAAAATTTGTGGTCATTATAATCATTCTTCATTACCCTTTACCTGGTATGAACCACAGTGCTTTCTACTACTGTGTTGCAACATTAATATGATTGTACACTTTCTTCTTTTTTTTCTGCAGGACAAATCATCTTACCACTCATCCCAGCTTAACTCTTCGAAATAATAAAAGCCAGTAGGCATCACCGAAAAAAATAATAATTAATGCAAACGCTGTACCCATTCCAATAAGTTAGTGGTTTCACCAAAGATGATCCTTATTCACCAGTGCAAATGTTCATTTGCTTTGCTTTATACTAAGAATAAACCCCACTTGCTAACACACAATAGCTTAGTCATCAGAGTGTTGATAAAGCATAACACAGTAACAAGGCACATATTAAAAACAAGGCAATGATAACTCAAAATCCCTAGTCCCCACGGTCAGAAATATCACAATATCCTGGTGTTATGGTGCACCAACAAGTGATGGATGTAACCTGACTTCTTCGTAAATGGTCTCTTTAGTCAAATGGTGATTGTTCTGGGGGCAGTCACTCGCTGCTTAATTTTCCAGACCTTAGAGTGAAGTTGCAAAATTGATGGCCTGATCAGTACAAGGATGCCAAGATAGGCTAGCTGGTAGAGCAACATTCTGAAAAAAGAACAGTGCTAGCTACAGTAATTAGTTTTTGTGTTTTCAGCATAAAAAAAATCATTTTAAAATAATTCTGTGGCGGCAATTTCCCAGCCATATGTGAACTTCCATAATTTGCACACTGGTTCTATCAGCAGAGACAATAACATATTGCTGCAGCATTAAAGGGCAACTCCGGCGATTTTTCAATGCCCACTGATCTTAATAAAAGCTTTAATATACATTCTCTCTTGCACTCTGAATATCTGTGCCAAACAATATGACTGCAAGTCATTTAGTTTTCCTGAAAATGAACTTTAGAGATTCGTTGCTTCCCGATTCATTACTTTTTACTGGCCACCCTGCTATTGTGACGTCAGAGACTAGACCGCCACTGTCACTGAAATCGTCACTGAAATCGCCACTGTTTAGTTCGGAAAATCTGTAAAAGCTCCCTGTGTCATCAGGAGACATCATCAGCTTTGCTATTTTGGCATTAGCACCCCATGTACTGCACGTTTAGCATTCATTCTGCGTGATTACATTATAGCAGTGTAGGATCTGACGTCATCGACTCATCGTGACACTGGATGAGGCAGCTACCCATTTTGGTTTCAGTACTTCATTTATTGGTTATTTAAAATTGTTGATGAATTTCTGAGAACGTTGAACCACCCTACCGGTGCCAGGGCTGTCAATGCCATTAGAAAATGACAATATCCTAATATGGTTAAAAAAACGCTGGAGTTGCCCTTTAAACTGTCCACCCGGTAGGAATTAGCAAGCATTAAACATTTTCTGCACAGCGTGACATTTCAAATATAGATCAAGCCCACGTGTATAATGTCACAGCATTTCGTTGTAGATTAATTATTACCTCAGCTTAGTGCTGACTCAGAGATGTAGGTTTCTATGACAATCGAGGTGCCTGCGTGCTAGCAGTAATAAAAACTGCTAAAGAGACATGCTGCAGCAGCAAATATAAACATTTTCCTTATTTTAGGCAGCAACAGATACACAGAATGCGCAGCCTTCAAAATTTTTAATGCTATTATTCATGCAGTGAGCTACTGATAAATCCCTTGTTTTTCGTTGAGTTTATTTTTTTTAAACTCGCGTTGTGGTTCACTTACCCCAAGAACATCAAATCCACCAACTGAGGATACATCACCGGGGGGAAAAAATGTTGCCAGGATCAACATCTTGCAGAGCTGCATAACGATATACATTGCTGCGGCCTGCACACACTTCCAAAACGCTCCATATTCTGATCTGAAAGAAGGGAGGCGAAAATAAGCTTGGCCTAAACTTTGTCAAGCATTCCCAGCTGCATGACGGCAAGCTACCACAAACGAAACTAGCAGACACTGCGCAAGCAGCGCACCCACAGTAACGCCAGAAATTATAACGAATCATGAAAACAGAAAAATTACGCCACTGGTAACATCGGTAACTGTGCTCCCACTTGGCTTTTGCAGTGGCCTGTTTTTACGGGTAGTTGCCGATTACTTGGTCACCATAGTGCCTTTATGGGTAACGCTGCCTTTACGTAAGGCTTAAAACGGGGTGGAGAAACAGCTTCCGCTGTTTATGATGGCACTAAGGTATTGCCTTAGTGGCCCTTCATCCTTTCTTTTTATAAAGTGTCCTTAAACAAAATATCCCGCTAACTTACCGTGTCACTATGGGATGACTTAATGACGATGTTTTCTTACAGTATTGAACATAGGCACCATTAAAGTCTTAAGACACTGCTTTGGAACACGTCTACAACTGAAAAAAGTATACATCAACTGCGGTGGTAACAAGTATCCACCGGAAACAACTCTTCGTTTGTAGCACGAAACTATTACCAAAATCAGCATATCAGCAAGCGAGAGGTAGCGGTGGATATACTTGAACATATGCGCGTTTCCGATTACTGTTGGCGTGAAACAAACAAGCTGCAGGGGCAGCTCGGCAGAATTCGCCCTGGAGGGACGTTTCCAATACTTACAATCCGGAGTACTTGTAGGTGAGAAGATACGGCACGTATGCCAGGGCGACGCAGTTTCCGAAGTGAAACAACGTCATTACAATTCCTACTTATAGCACTTCAAATACTACCTTTCTTACGTCGCCCACAAAACCCCACAAGGGCACTTTCACGGTTCGTCACAGCACTGTTCAGAAATATTCAGAATCCAATTAAAACCGGCTTCCTTTCCCCGTAAGGATGGAAGGCGCCATGTTATCATCCCGCACGATTGCAGATAAGTCTCGCATAAAACCACATTGTTAGGAAAAAATCAAAATAAACAGCCGTGGTTAAAACGAAATAAAATCTCAAATTAAAAAAAATAGTTGATAATGCATTTTTTATGACATGACTATTTTCATATAAAACATTTTAGCTACCCACTTGCACAGAGCATTGCACAGAGTTACGAACATGGAGGAAGGATCGGTTACCAACATCAACTTCGTTGAGTAGTTGTGGCTAATTCAAGTGAGAACACTTCAGACAGTGCACTTTCTTATTCTTTTGATGTCACCTAAAGTAAGACAAGGAAGGAAAACCTTGAAAGGGTTAGTATGCACAGCACTTGTACACTAGTACAGTCCAACTGATTTAACGAAATACGCGATTTAACAAAGTTTTTATCCAAGTTATTTTTCGTTTTCCTCGATTCAGCTGTGAAGTAGTATTAGACTCAAGTCTCAAGTTAGTGATTTAATCAAAGTATATATGCGTACGATTTTTCGTTCTATCGCTCTTTGCGTGGTACTTAACTTGTTCTCAAGCTTTGTTAACCTCCAAGTTTCTGCCCCATATGTTAACACTGGTATAATGCAATGATTGCACTTTTTTTTACTATACAGTGGTAAGCTCCCAGCTAGCATTTGGTAATGCCTGTCGTGTGCACGCCTACCTATTTTCATCATTATCATCAGCCTATTTTATGTCCACTGCAGGACAAAGGCCTCTCCCTGCAATCTCCAATTACCCCTGTCCTGTGCCAACTGATTCCAACTAGTGCCTGCAAATTTTTTAATTTCATCACCCCACCTAGTCTTCTGCCGTCCTCGACTGCGCTTCCCTTCTCTCGGCACCCATGCTGTAACCCTAATGGTCCACCAGTTATCTAACCCACACATTATATGTGACCTGCCCAGCTCCATTTTTTTCTCTCAATGTCAGTTAGAATATCGGCTATCCCTGTTTGCACTCTGATCCACACCGCTCTCTTCCTGTCTCTTAACATTATGCCTAACATCTTTCGTTCCATCGCTTTTTGCACAGTCCTTAAGTTGTTCTCAAGCTTCTTTGTCAGTCTCCAAGTTTCTGCCCCATATGTTAGCACCGGTAAAATGCCCTGATTGTACACCTTTCTTTTCAATGATAATGGTAAGCTTAATTTCAGTCACGATGCCATATGCGCTCCAACCCATTTTTGTTCTGTAAATTTCCTTCTCCTGATCAGGGTCCCCTGTGAGTAATTAACCTAGGTAAACATACTCCTTCAAAGACTCTACAGGCTGACTGGCGATCCTGAACTCTTGTTCCCTTACCAGGCTATTGAGCATTACTTTTATCTTCTGCATACTGTAGGGGTTGTAGGTCGTAGGGAAGAACTAGGCGTACAAGGTTTATTTACATATTTTTTACATTAGAACAAGGGATAAATTCGACAGTCTAGCGTGACTCCCAAATGGAGCACGCAAGTCGAAGCATACAGCATACGAGCACGAAGCTCTAAACACACCGCTTGTCGAGCATGAGCACACTGCTCATGAGCACATTTTAGCAGCCAACAAACAGCTGCTTATAAACACTCTGTCCTCCCTAGATCCCTAGGTGAGAGAAAATGGCAGTTCACTGCCAATTTGTAGTGTCCAACGTCATCGAAGTTGACCCGCCTTTTTGGAGGAGGAGGGCTCACACACACACATACGCACTGGTTTCACTGCCCCCACCAAGTTGAGACGGTCTTCGCAGAACTGTCTTGCCCAAAACAGGCGCCTCTTATTTCCCGAGCTGACCCCTGCAGCGTGGCCGCCGGTTCTCCATTGTCTTGCGTCCTGAAAGGCGCATGGGACGCTGCCGCCAGATACATTCTCTCGGGAACTTCTGAAAGACCGGGTCGGTGGTGGCGAGTTCACTAACAATAGTTGGTCTGCTGATCACGTTTAGTCACAGCGGCGCCGAGGGGGTGTTAACATGGCACCTCGAGGTCCCTACGAAATGAGTCACCGCAGAGGGTGTTGAAGGCTTCCATGGTCTCTTCCGGGAAGCTCGCCACGCCCACAGCTGCAGCTGGCTGACAAAACGTTGCATGTCGGCACCTCTGTAGGCCGTTCCTAACAATACTGATCTTCAACCCCACTGTTACACTTTCTCTGTTAAGGTCCTCAATCATTTGTTGTAACTCGTCCCCGGTGTTGCTGAACAGGACAATGTCATCTGCAAACCAAAAGTTGCTGAGATATTCGCCATTGATCCTTACCCCTAAGCCTTCCCAGTTTAATAGCTTGAATACTTCTTCCCTGCATGCAGTGAATAGCATTGGAGAGATTGTGTCTCCTTATCTGACCACTTTCTTTATAGGTACTTTTCTTGTGGAGAATTAAGGTAGCTGTAGAATCTCTGTAGATATTTTCGAAGATATATTTACGTAAGCCTCCTGTACTCCTTGATTACGTAATGCCTCTATGATTGTTGGTATCTCTACTCAATCATATGCCTTTTCGTATTCTACGAAAGCTATATAGAGAGACCCCTGTATACTCTGCAGATTTCTTAATTACCTGATTGATGACATGGATGTGATCCATTGTAAAGTATCCCTTCCTGAAGCCACGCTGTTCTATTGGTTGACTGAATATCAGGGTTGCCATTATTCTGTTGGAAGTTATCTTGGTGAATATTTTACACAATACTGGAAGTAAGCTAATGCACCTATAATTGTTCAATTCTTTAATGTCTCCCTTTTTTTGGATTAATATAATGTTGGCATTCTTCCAGTTCTCTGGGACCCTTGAAGTCATGAGACAGCTTGTATAGAGGGCCGCTAGCTTTTCAAGCATGATGTCTCCTCCATGTTTGATTAAATGTTATTCCATCTTCTCTTGCTGCTTTACCCTGTTTCATGTCTTGCAAGGCCCTTCTAACTTCATCGCTATTTATAGAAGGAGCCTCTGCAACCTGTTCATTACTTCGAATGGAGGTATCGTGGCTGCTCTGGGTACTGTACAGGTCAGTATAGGATCCTTCCGCTACTTTTACTATATATTCAAAAGTGCTGATGATATTACCCTGCTTATCTTTCAGTGCATATCATCAGCACTTTTGAATATATAGTAAAAGTAGTGGAAGGATCCTATAATGACCTGTACAGTACCCAGAGCAGCCACGATACCTCCATTCGAAGTAATGAACAGGTTGCAGAGGCTATTATTACCCTGCTTATGTTTCAGTGCATACCCACCGTGGTTGCTCAGTGGCTATGGTGTTAGGCTGCTGAGCACAAGGTCGCGGGATCGAATCCCGGCCACGGCGGCTGCATTTTGATGGGGGCGAAATGCGAAAACACCCGTGTACTTAGATTTAGGTGCACGTTAAAGACCCCCAGGTGGTCGAAATTTCCGGAGTCCTCCACTACGACGTGCCTCATAATCAGAAAGTGGTTTTGGCACGTAAAACCCCATAATTTTTTTTTCTTTCAATGCATATATCTTGGCTTGTCCTAGGCCAAGTTTTATTCTCACTGATTTAATGCTGTGTCCATCTTTTACTGCTTCCTCAGTCTTTCTTATGTTACAATTTCGAATATACCCTTTTTTCTCCTTGTTGATCAATTTTGACAGTTCCGCAAATTACATCTGATCTCTTGAGTTGGACACTTTAATTATTTCTCATTTCTTTATTAGGTCCTTTGTTACTTGGGAGAGCTTACCTAATGGTTGCCTTGGTGCATTACCTCCCACTTCAATTGCTGCTTCTGAAGCTGCCTATTTTTATTCTGTAAATTTCTTTCTCACGATCACGCATATGATACTGCAATCCTGGTTGCGGCTGTGGCTCTACATCGCGAGATGGAGCATGCATTCCTGTGTCCGCGCTCTCAACCTCTAGGTCTTATTCCTCCTCAGACTGTTCCCTACTGAGGCCTTCTTCCGTTTTCAATCAAATTACTATTTCCATACGACCTTGTATACATATCAATGGAAATAGTACTGGGGCTGTGGTGCCAGTTTCATTTATGACAGCATGAAAAGCTGATACTATTTGTAGTGCACGCTTTGTTGTGCAAACCAAATTAAAACCAGCTGCATGGCTTACAGGGAGGCAGAGTACTTGCCAACTGTGCAACATTACTCCTTCTAGTCTTTCCATTCTGCCAGTGATGTGTATTGAAAATTAGCAGCAGACAAAATGAGAGCCCAACAATCTTGTTCTTGTTCATGGTCGACTCAAATGGTCTCCAGCTGTTGCTATACTGCACAAGCAATGAGCATAGTTCCAGGATTCACATCATCTGCGCAAGGCTCAGAGCACTGCATATGAGCCGCACCAGAATTAGCCACAAGAGTGGAAGTGCAGATCCTGGGATAGCGGTCCATTAGTCACAGCTATAAGGTTGTAATGTGGTTTAGGAGAATGTGTGCATGGGATGAAAATACCTGTCCTATGTGTGCGCTAATTATTGGATTTAGCCTTGGAAGTACTAACATTTGGCCAACTTACGTTGGTGGTCTATGGGCAATTTGTAAAATTCGCCGTAATGCCAGCTTTCAAGGAAAACTGCTTTGCAACCAAATACTCTAGTCTGTGGACCATAAGCCAAATTTCCCCTTTGATCCCCTTTTCAACCATTATAGCTAAGTTGCATTGCCACTGCCTGGCACAACCAAGCATGGAAGCTGAATTGGGATGGAGATTTATGTGGTGTGAACCTTGAATAGGAACATCACATTTCACCTTACTATGCAGATGGGAAAAGTGACACAACCAAATTTTCAGGCTAGTTTTCAAAAGGGGCAAAACCTAACCAAGGGTAAGACATTTTATATATGCCACACTCCAGTGCCCTCCTGACTGCACCTTATCCAAAAGAACTCTGCACACACCAAGGGTAGAAACGTGGTCTGTGTGGAAGAGATTTTTCAGCTGGAAAACAGCTTTGCAATGCAACACGCTTCCATGTCTGGTTTTTGCAAATTGTCCATTAAGATGCTGACATTCAATCCGTAGGACTTGTGCCTCGATACGTTTGTTGTTACGATAATTCAGTTAGTACGAGTTCTAAAGCAGCTAGGTCATATGACAGTATTGGTCATGCTGATATGGCAGCCTTACAAAAATTTGGAGGACGCTTAAGCTTCGCCTTTAAGAGTGGAAAGCGATAGTGTTCAAGGACACTTACTGCTTTTCATGCTTCCCGGCAACTGCAGCTTATGTAACTGTAATGCTTACCGGGAAACGCTGGCTGCAAACGCTATGCACGAAGGCAAGCTTTCTGGTAGAAATGCAGCCTTTTGCGTGGGTCGATGCCGTTATTGTTATGCACTTTCAATATTTTAGTCTGAGGAGAACCGACATAAAGGAGACGCGCTGTCGGTGTTTTTTCCATTACATTGGTTTGTGGGCTGTCGTTCTCAAAATTCCGAGGAATAACTTTGTAAAGAATGAAAGACATGAGCAACTTTGGTGGTAGAGAAGTGGTTGAGTATGTGTGGTTTGGAATTTGGTTCGAAATTCTTTTCGCTGAGGCAGCATCCAACGCCAGACGCCAGATTTTCTGCGACACGGGCTCCTTAATGCTATTGCATTAAAATGTCCCTCATGCAGCCACCCCTGGAGAATTGAAGCAACAATGGAGCGAAATGAATTATCATTCTGTGTACACGCAACACGTTCTTTCAACTGCGCTGGGTGCGTGCCATGCGCGGCCTCTGTAGGCATCGTAGGTGCACACATTCATGTGCATGCAACAGCACTATCCAGCAATGACCATTTGTTAAGGTCTTTCTTTTTATTTGGCTACTGCAACAGCAACTGCAGACTAAACTGACCAAAAAGCACAGTAGGCTTGCGTGACCTTGCAGAGTCGAAACCCAATTTCCAGCGAGGCTGCCTCTTTTGAGCATTCGCAAAAAGAATTTCAATTGCCTGCAGTCAAACCGCACAACTTAAAAAGTTGCCTGCATATGGCTTATGATGTCCATTTTGTGTACATTAACACGTGTCACTTTTCGTGCATGATGCTGAGACAACATGCATATAAAGCTTGGGCAACATCATAAGTGACCCATCTATAGACATTGTAAATTGCACAAACATCAGAAGTGAGGTGCCTCCCCATATTTCCACCCAATATGGAGTAGCATCGGCTATGCCAGCGCTGCAGAGGGTAAAACTTCGTTGAACTGATTTAAAAAATGAGCCTGGGTCCACTGATCAAGTTCATTCAGCTGAAATATTCGCTATTCAGAAATTTGTTTAACTGAAAGATATTTTGCATAGAAAACGTAGGAAAACTGCCGGGGATTTTCTAAAAGTTCTTTATTCTGAAATGTTCATTAAACCGGCGTTCGCACAACTGAGAGTTTACTGTATACGTTGTTTCTGAGAGCTAGACTGGCTAACCACTTCACTGGGGTGCTGCAACATTAAGTAAAGCATGCTCGCACACACAGTGTGCGAGCATTGCAAGTGTGAATCGCTAATTCACACCAGCCCAACCGATATGCTAGAAAATGCTGAAGAACCTGAGAAACTGCTATGTGCACTTTTTTCTTTTTTACTAGCATTGAAGCGTACGAGTGCACTTGTCAAATAAAATATTGTTTCTGTCCAGTACATTAGTCAAAGTGTAATCAGCAGATTTCTGCAACAAGACAGAATTCCTGCTGCCATGCGATTAGCCAGTATTCCATTTAGCAAAAGCATGATGTCACGAGTACTGTTTACATATTTCAATGTGGCAACTTTCACAGAGCTGCAACAACATTCTATTTTTAGTGGTTGTAAAGCTGGTCCGTAGCTGACCCTGTGCTGTTTTACTACTGCACAAGAAAGGGGCATATTTCACCACTGCAGCCAATAAAGGCCAAAAAATATCCTTGGTCCAAGTTCCTTTTTCAGACAGAATTTTCACCACAGCATGAAGTCGTTTGCCTAAGGCAACAATAGATTGCCGAATTTTCCGCTTCACTGCTAAGAAAATGAGTGGAAATGAAGCGTAAAAAATATGAGACAGAAAAGGGCTTTCGCACTTCATCATTATTCATTATGAAATACCAACTAGCCCTCTCCCAAGCCTTACGGTCTGGTGTAATAGTGGGCTGGAGTAAAAAAAAATTACATCGTTCTAACATTTACCTTTTATAGAAGAATCCTTGAAATTATCAGTAGACAATTATCAGGGTAAAGCAAAAGACGTATTAGCAACCCTCACAGAAGATATAAACTTTGCAGCAAGATAAACTTCTAAAGCTGAATATGACAAATCGAACCTAACTTTTTTTTTAGCTATGTAATTGGGCTTTAATACTATCACTTTATTAAATAAAAGCTATAAGTACTTGTTTCAAGAATGCATGACTAAGGCCGCATTCACAGAAGAGTAAGTTTAATATCAAAGAACAAATGTGCAGAAAAAAAAATCCAAGAATAACTGGGAAACTAGACCAATTCAATTGGCAACAACCTCAAGAACCACTTTATTCAACTAACACTCCTTTACAGAAAGAACTGCACTTAGTACTCTCCAGGGCTGATAACACTTTTTTCTTGCATCCATACTCTAGAAGCCACTTCTACATGTTCAGTGTTGCAATGCCGTAACCTTATTACAGCTGCAACCAACATCCCCTGTACTGGTGGCTACAATAAAAACTCTTGCCTTCGCAACTCAAATCAAAAAGAAAGTCTTACTCACGACACCTGTGAACTGTAAATGATGTGCGAATCGACGCTCACATAATTCAAATCTGAGCTGTTATTTTGTACAGAGACACATTTTTATATATATAAGTATTCACATTTTGTGCAGCGCTCCTACGCTAGTACAAAAGAAGTGGGCGGCTGTGCAACCCTTTGATGAAATAATCACTTCCTCCATGTAAGCACGGGGAACCACACACAGCACTATTCGTTTACTTAACGACAAAGCAAATCACGCTTGCGAGGAAGTGTTCATTGCACACAGTCTTCTTGTTTCATCACACGACAAAAATCTTCGCTGGTGGCTCGGGACAGCGCCCATTCCCTCGCGCACATCACGACTGTACGCACTGCACAGAGTGCTGAGTGTCCATGTCGTCGTCGTCGTCACTGTTGTCGCTGTCGGTGCTGCTGTCTGCGCCCCCACCTCTGTCGCTGCGCGCCTTCAAGGGTTCAAAAAGAGAATGTTATATTGCTGAAAGAGAGACAGCAAGCACAAACGTGTAACTGCCTAAGCATAAGAAAACATGACACTTTCAATTCCAAACTGCTAGAAATTTAATCCTTGGGAGAAAAAAAAAGAAGGTGGCCTATAGAATCAGCAACAGCAAGCCCAACAGAAACCTCCTGCATACTTGTTTTCAGAATTGTTTAGTTAGTAGAATGTCGTGCTGCTAGCTCAACAGCTTTTAAAGAACAAAGCAAATATATATGGGGAAGAGTGCAGATCAGCCTAATTACTTTAAACTTGCACTGAGTAGGTAAACACAACAGTTCACTGTGACATATTTTATTGGTGTTTTCTGAGAAAATCGTCAAACAGCCTATTGGTTGGCGAAGTGGTCATCTTAAGTAAGACGACAAGGTGGGAGCCTCTGCAATTTTCCTTTTGCATTCCTTGTAAATTTCAGGTTCTCACAGCACTGTCTGGACTGCATGAGCAAACAACCAAACAAATAAAAAGCAAGCTTCTGCTGATAAGTGGAACAAAGAGATCAATAGAAAAAGCACTGCTATTTTTTTACTGTTTCCTAATATGGCTGCTGGCTCCTTCAATGTGCTTCAAAGCCTTAGTACAGTCAAACTTTGTTAAAAAAAAACGCGTTGGACACGAAAATACCTTCGTTATACCAATCGTATTTAACATTCCTTATAAGTGTGCATGCAGACATCGGACAGAAAAAAAAAAGAAAGGAAGATTGTGGTCATGTCTAGGAGAAAGAAACACAAGTGAAATAAATGCCTCCGATGGGCCAGCAATGGGTCTCCTGTGAATTTTGATGACCCATCGACATCTTGCCATTCCGATAAGAGGAACAAGAAACTACATACATGCGCTCTGTACCGCTGCGATTACGCAACCTGCGATCTGTGTTATCATGTCGGAGCACGTTGGCTTGCCAGCTGCGGCTCAACCAAGTCAAGCCACTGACCAAAACGCGCACTCCACCGACAGACTTTTCGGACACGGAGGGGACCACACATGGATGTATACTCTGCTACTACAGCCATCAGTCTAGCCCTTACGTCTGATCTCACGCTCGATCGCTGATGAGTTATAGAGGTGCAAAAATATTGGCGGCAATCTTCCCGCAACGGCTTTTCACCGACCAGAAGTGCCTTCAATCGAACAACCCAGGCCGCTAAGCCTAACCAGCACCACTTCGATGAGACTTCGCAATCAAAGTTGTGATTTCATGCCAGTTGACATGGTGGTAGAGTCTAATGAGGAAAACTTTGTTCATGGCAAGCATGTTTGCAGCATAGCAAACAGGGTGGCTCGTAACACCATGTTACAGGCATGGCTTGGCATGGTCTCACTCTCGTTAATTCCAGCGTATTTGGCCACACACTGGTTAAAAGTGGTGTTAGTGAGCTATTCAAATGAAGCAGCGGAGTCCACATTGCCACAGCCATCACCAGAAACTGTATCGGAACAACAGAAATGCCGAATGCTTCATGTCTATTTGTGCGTTTATGCATTTACCACCAGACGACACCGCATTGGCTGCACCTGCCTTCAGAGTTGCTTAGTCATCATCCCTGATTGCATCGGTAAAGGCCACGGTTTCATCAGCAGCATCTACAGGAAACAGTAGTTCCATTTTGATGCAGTGTGTGTGTTGGTCGTGTGCCTTCAGAACAGCAGAGTCAGCATGTAAGATCGCATCGATAGCGACCGCAGTTTTGTCCACAGCGGCTGTGGCGAACAGTTATTCCATTTTTCAGTCAGTGCAATGCATGCACAATTTCAGAAACACGGCGGAAATTGTCGAGGTCGATGACTGATTTTACTGCGGCCCGAACACTGGCATAAAAGCAGTGGCTACATGGCAATGAATGAACGATCTGTTGCCGACCGGCTCAATGGCAAAAAAAATAATCGGGATGCGTGCACGGTAGTGAAAGGCATGCCGCGGGTCTTCATCCAAGTACGGCCAAATAGGCCACACTGCAAAGGAAGTCTTAAGGCCCTCGCCGCTGTGATCAATAATCAGTCACAAGATGACGAGCACTGCGGCTTCTGATTTTGTACTGAACTGAACTGATTTTGTAAGAAATAGAAACAAGCGGAAGTGATGCCAATGCCGAGAAGTGCAGACGCGCTCGCGTTGCGCTCTGTAATTTTCGTGTGCTTAGTGGGGAAATTTCCTCGCTACCGAAGAAGCAGAAATGCGAGAGGGAACCCAGGGATACCATTTTTGGGGACCTTGGACCATTTTTGGCATCGATGTCATCTCAAGAAGATGTGCACGCTGTGCAAAGCCTACCAAAGAGTGGGGTAGTGGCCACAGCTGCACTGGCCGTGCCAATGAAGAAGACAATCCGCATGGCGACCAGAACACCTGCACCAGGCGCAAACAACAGCACCGCACGAGCCACAACAAGCCGCGAGAACCCCACAGATGACGGAACGGATTTTCTGGAAAAGCTGCTGGTGCATGAACACACTAATATACGCAGCCATGGAACCAGTGCTGCCTGAGACATGCGTAACTACACACAGGCAAGGTGAAGATGCTTATAGCAACAGTGCTGGTTACGATAGCAGTAATTGCCGCGTGCTATGATTTGCAAGGAGGCTTGCTGGTACCGGAAGAAGAAACTGAGTGCACGCTGGCATTTACACGACACGGTTGAGTGAGTGAGTACTGCGGGGAAGCTGCCACGGTGGATGCCTACTGCTCTCAATTGTGCGCGCCTTTTCTTGGTTACACGGGATCTACCACCATGAAAACATGTGATACCACCGCAGTTTGGCGATGTGTGGACTTTGGTGCCGAAAGATGGTTTTCTGGGAATGCATTAGCCCGTAAAAAAGAAATGTAACTGTATTGGGTCAATTATTCAAATGGATTGATCATGAATGCTGGAGCCGGGAAATCGCATGAAACAAGATTGTGCTGACTACGTTCCACTGTACCGCTCATAAGAAATTTAGCAAGTGAAATTTTGTTGCAGTTGGGAAGACAACAACCTTTGGTCTTCCCAGGTGGTTTACCTTCCCGAGGACTGACTGAGCCCACTACTGTTTAGCTTTGATGATCTGAAGAGAAGTAGGATATTGAGCATGCCATAGCGTTCGTAATATTTCTTTGAAAGTGCTTGTGAAGAAACAGTCTGCCTTCGTTTCTGCTATTTACACGAACATTTCCCAATAAATCTGGAGAGATTAAGAGACATCAACACATAGAAATATTTTCACGTTAAAATCTATATGCCACAGGACACAAGAGAGTTTGAACGGCTTCCTCAGATGCAAGTTCAAGGATGAATAGCTAACAGAGCTCAAAAGTCAACAAAGGGTGCTCTGTGCACTCCTTGTCAGCACAGATTGTCGTTGCCCAAATAAAAATAATAAGTTTAACAATGCACTCCTCGGGCTAGCAACTAAAATCATGTTGTGTTTGTTCCTCATTAGGAAAACATCTTACTCGACTCTGGGCTGATCGGTGCAGTTGCTGCATGAGATACCACAACATTTGGCTGTCAATGGCTTCGTGCCCTTCACGTTTCCTCTCCTCTTCTCGCTCTTTCATGTTCTTGCACACCCTCTGCAAGTGAAGAAGGACAAAACACATACTCAACTTGCAAACAAGCTATTTATTTTTTTCATTTCACAGAACATCATTCGGCCCTGACAAAAGTGTCAGAGCACAACACATAACGACCACAGTTCCTAGTAGCTCTTAAGTATTGTAAAGTAATTTACAATCAATCAATCTACACAATTCAATCACAATGCCAGGAGAGCAACAGGAAAAAGATGCCTTTGGATTTCTATCACCACATTAAATATTTTTAAAGTTCTTTTCGTATAGGCACAAGCATGACATGCTTTGGCAAAAACAATTATCAAAGTATGATTAATTTCATTTATCAAATGAGTCATGTAGAGATCCATGAGCTGAAGGAAGTTTCATAAAAGAAATAGCTGGAGGATTTTTTCTTCTTTCCTTTTCTTTAGCTGCCTTCTTTTTAAGGAACATGTACTTTGCAGCTTTCCCAATTAACAATGCCTTCAAGCATGGACAAGCAATGACGACATACACTGCTGAAAGTGCATAAAGGCCATGTACATATGCTTACGCAAATATGACGTTTCGCGTGTGCTTCACTTGTTTGACGGCATACTAGCCTACAGAATGCTGCACATTGCTTTTATGTTTGCAATGACAATAAAGCGACGTTACAGTTTTGTGCAGTTGGATATCATACAAAAAGCACAGATTTCAAAAAATAATTGTAGTCATTTCGCGGGAAATAGGCTTCGGAGCTTGGAGGCACGCAGGGCAGACAGGCGCACTGTGGGTTCATGGGCACTGTTCGTTTTGCATGCTTAAAGGGACACTAAAGGCAAATATCAGGTCATGCTAAAGTGATAGATTACCGCTCAAGAATCTCTAAGGTGTCAATATTATTGCCAACAGAGCCCTAATAATAGAGAAATTGAGGTAAATGTAGGACATGATTAGAGACTTCCCCGGGACATTCAAGCACTTGCTCAACGACGAAAGCATTCAGTTAAATTCTGTCACTAGTACTCTACTAGTTGCAAAAAACATCCTTGTATTGTAAGATGAAATAAAATGCTACTTCTCCAGTTCTATGTCATTTTTAGATAGATCTCACTGAAGTTACCCTTGACAACAATGCGGGCGATCGAAAGGTTTCGTTTTCGCAAGACTCTGCGCCGCCCATGCTGGTTTTGTTGGCTTGCAAAACTTGCACAAACTGCAAACAGGAGAGAATTCAACTTCCATGTGATGTCACAGGATGCCCGAACGGTCTGCGCCACTTGACCAGAAAGCAGCTGCAGCGGAAAATCCACCACTCTGTCTTGGCTAGGTACCGCCACATGTCGGGCACCATTTTACTCACCGACGGCAGCAAAGGGTAGGATGGCATATGAAATGTCACCACACCCCCGGTTGAGTGGCAGGAGATTTGAATTTCGAAAAAGGTAATCAGACCCTTCAGATGCAATTCTTTTCATGAACTAAAGTCTTTTCTTGGCATGAAACGAACATTACGAGGTTTCTGGAATCGTATTCAAACAGTCTACGTCTACTTAGTGTTTGCCTTTAGTGTCCCTTTAATATCTGACACGGGCTGTGTCTGGTCCCAAGATATTAAACTTATTTTTGCAAGTTGGCGGAGTGCTTGAAGCCTGCTCCACCTCTGCTGCGGGTCAGCTTGGTATTGCACTATCTTCGAGATCGACCTACAGTTTTTGGTCTATGGACATCGATGTGCTGGAAAGTAACCATATACAGTCGCCGACCGATTTTCCGGACTCCAAAAATTCGGACATGCCCGATTATTCGGTCAGCTTCGCGGCACCGCCATTCCCCCCATAGACCATAATGTATAACAACTGCCGAAAGTTCGGACATGTTGCAACCTCTCGTCTGATTTTTCGGACACTCCTTGAGCCAACTCGATTGAGAGCATCATGCACCGACTATGACCGGCGCATAGTTCGACTTGCTGAACGCCATTTTTGTTTTGAACAGAGCCTCCTTGCTGCCCCACGAAGTGGCGCCACTGAAAATCCCCGCTCATCATCATCGTTTCTGCCTGGTTCGATAGAGTGGCTCTACAGCAGTTCCAGTTTCAGCTTAGTCAGACAGTCAAGACAATCCAGCAGCTGATTTGTTTCTTCGCGCACGACGCTGCGAGCAGGCTATGTTTTTCGTTTGTGCGACTGGTGTCGGCACGGTGGTGTTTGCTTTGTGTGCTGTGTCGAGGTTTCGGTGATCCAACGCGGCGTACGGAAACATCACGTCAAGTGTCTAATGGCGCCGACAGTACCCGCGCAGACTTCGCTGGGGAATGCTGGCAAGCGGGTGCCAGGAGGCCTAAGATTTGTCGCCTTCCGATGTGCTCCCTACTGACGTGGAAAATGTTCTGCCGAGACGTGCGCAGTGGTTGCATTGCGATTCCGGACACCGTCTCATTTGACAGTTTCACAGGTGCCGACACTGCAGTACCGACATGCGCAGAACTCAACGACGGCGAGATCATTCGTCAGGTTTCTGCTGCACTGCCGGACGATGACTCCGAGTCGGAAGATGACGCACAATGTGCTACGCTGCCGTCGCATGCGGAGCGTACACAAACAGTGACCGTACGACCCTCTCCGAGATTCAGGCTTATCTGACGGCGCGTAAACGGAACAGCGTGCAACGGCGCATTCACGATTTCTTCAAGCCTACTGCCGAGCCCGAATAAGCGCGTGGAAATAAAGGATTTCATTTTTTTTTTCTTAATCTGCTTTTTCGGACACCTGTTTATTCGGACATTTCCGCAGTCCCCGTGAAGTCCGAATAAACGGTCGGTGACTGTACAGCTTCGCCATAAAAAATTTATCCAGGTGTTTTCACTAGCTGATGTTCAATGTCAGAAAAATGTTCCCACTGGCATTAACCAAGCAGAATTTGCCACATAATGTAAATATTACATAGCATCAATTACATGGGAGGCCTCTAAGTTGCACAAAGGTGTAGCAGGTGACTGTATGATGCACACACATCCCAAACCCACTTTGGGCCTATGAGGGATGCCGTACTGGAGGGTTTTTGCATTTCACAGATTGAAATATGGCCGCCACAGCTGGGAATCGAACAAGGGACCTCATGTTAGCAGCAGGACACCACAGCCACTCAGCCAGGTCTTCAGTATGTGCAACAAGAGCTGGTATACTAGTTGGTATGTGTCTATCTCAGAGAAGTCAGCTGGAAGGACAACCAACACATAAAAGAAGTATCAAATCATCAGCATCAACCACTGTTTTTCATATTCTTTGTGTCCCTTATCCATCTATCAACCAGACTTCCTCTAGGGGACTTGATGAACGCAGATGTGGCTCAGGCTGCAGTTCCCAGGTCGACAGAGCAAGGAACCAAGCCTTTGCTGCACCACAGCGGGTGCCAAGTGTGCCTCCAATTTAATAATAATACACCGTATCTACTTACATAATGATCACACTTTTTGTAAAAAAGAAAAAAAAATTGCCAGAAATTCAGGGGTGCTATCATTATGCGGGTTACATTTTCCGCGAAAAGAAAAAAATTTTTTTATCCCGCATTTGCTGCTGCATCACCCCGCGTTTGCATTTGCTACATGACAACAGGTCAACAAACAGGCGGCTGCTGCTGTAACAGTGCCAGACACCAAAACAAAAATGGTGGCCGGTGGAGCAAGCTGAACGCGCTGAACGAGACTTTTCTTTTCGTTAGTACATTACGCATATCAAAACAGTTTCTTCCGTATCAGTAAGGAATAATATCGTTAATATTGGCAAGTCTGTGGCAATAACATAGTCATGTCCACTTTGAGGGGACAGTAACAGAAATGGGCGTGCTTAGCTGCCATTGACATAGAAACACATGGCGTGCATGCTGCGAAAACTGTGGCATTTGTCTTCACTACTATCCTAATATGGCACGTTTCAGCTAAGGGTGGGCGAATATCTTAGCCGTGTTACAGGCGTCTGTGTATGAATAGGGTACACTTCTAACGTATGAGTGTAAATGCGGCTACTACCATTGCAGCTCACGATTTGTTGCGTGCCCACGAGTGCAGACGAGAAGAATCAAAAGATGCCTTCTTTGTTGTTGTTGTTGACCACAGCCATTACAAAGCCTACAAATAATAAAGCCAGGGCAAGTTTGGTTATAGCTTCTTTTTTTTTTTTTCATGGAAGTGTGGAAAGCAATAAAAGGAATAAAATGGGGCATCTGCTTAAAGGGACACTAAAGGTTACCAGAAACTCAAGTTAAAGTGGTAGAGCAATGTTCTAGAACGTCTAAGGCGTCAATTTAATCGCGAACAGAGCTTTAGTAACCGAGAAATTGAGGTAAATGCATGACACGATTTGAGACCCCCCAGCGACATTCTGGTACTAGCCCGATGACGAAAGGACTCCTCATAATTTGTGTTACTAATACTCAACTACTCGTATTAAAAATATCATTTCATTCCATTATAAGACGGAAAAAAATGCTACTTGTCTATGTCTATTCGATTCTATGTCTATTCTAAGAAAAAATAACATTTTGACGTTGCCCTTCAGTAATATGGGTGTTCGAAAGTTTTTAGTTTTCGCTCGACTCTGCGCGCTCGACTCTGCGCCGCGCACGCTTTGGAGTTTCAGTACTTTCGCTATCGCGTCGTGCTGTGAGGGTTCTGCTGGCTCGCGAAACTTTCATTTGGAACAAGCAGCGAGAATGCCACGTCCATGTGATGTCGTGGGAAGCCCTCGTTGCTTTCCCGCTCCGGAGAGCCGGTGTCGAGGCCGCTGTCGTAGTACGCAACGACGCCGGCAGTGCGAGCCCTCAGCAGCAGGTCGCGCTCGTCGGTGCTCAAATCGCTGAAGTTGAGCCCACCATTGCGAGCCAATCTGTCGGTGTCAGGGTCCATTGCGACGAGCGTCGAAGTTTGCGTCATAGAATGAAGTACCAGCTTATGGGCGTCTTGCGCTGGAGTTTGAGGTATAGTAGCGGCGCCTGGTGGCGGCGCAGGAAACGACATCTGGGTCATGCCAGCTTGGCTGTGGCGAAGCACGTTTCTAGGCCGAGTCTTGCGTCGATTCGCACTTTTTATGCCCTGTTGCGAGTGCGAAAAGGCTCACAGACCACGCCGACCACGCTGTGAGCTCGCCGCAGCCTATAGTTTAACGAAAACGGACTCTCCGTGTGCCGTGGGATGTAATTCGTTTCTCCTTCCGCTAGCCACCATACTCCCGCTTTCGCTCTGCTGTCGGCTCTGTCTTGGCTCTGTTTCTGGCCGCGCGTTTGCGTTTTGCGCAGAAAAGCCGTAGCGCCGTCTGCGGACGCCGTTCTACTCACCGATGGCGCAACGTCACTATGAGACCATGATGTCAGTACTCCTAGATCGGAGGGCGGGCGATTTGAACTGCGCTAGAGCTACGCGGACGCTTCAGAATGCATTTTCTCTTAAAATAAGTCTCTCCTTGGCACGAAACGAGCGTTTCGAGGTTTCTGTGATGGTATTTCAACAGTCCACGTTGACTTAATAGTAACCTTTAGTGTCCCTTTAAGAATGTTTGGTGCGTGCAGACCGCTTGGTATGTCTTGACGAGTCGTTCGCGTGACATTCGACAGATGGCAAGCACGATCATCACGAGCTAGACTTTGCATACAAAATATCGCTGCTGCAAGTTCGGGGTGCGATCATTACACGGGAAAGAAACATCTAATTTTGACGACAAAATTCAGGGGTGCGATCAATACGCGAGTGCGATCTTTATGCAAGTAAATATGGTAGTAATAATAATCACAACGTCTACATTACACCAAGCTGGCATCCCCTTGACCATCATCTGTCTGCCATCCTTCAGTACCGTATTTACTCGCGTAAGTGTTGCGAAAAATCTGGAATTTTTTTTTTTCCCTCGTGTAATGAACACAACCCCAACATTGCACTTTGCTACTGTGCAGTCCCATGATTGAACGCCTGTGCCTTAGTTTTCTTGGTGAGACTACAATCTTTGACCCTTGCGCACGAGTTTAAAGCAAGCGCACTTAATGCTCAACGTATCCTTTCCGCTAGTGTCGGCGCAAAAGCATCTAGATGATTCAAGAGAGAAAAAGCGCAACTGGCTCTCTGCAGCATACGTAGTTTACGGACTTTACGGTGACGTAAAAGAGTGCGCACGCAGGATGGACAGCCGGCCGTGGTGCACGGGAGAGTCTAAAAGGAATAGCCGGCACTTGATTGGCATAGTGGTCATAGTCGAGTGTAGTGTTGAATTCGGGAGTCTGTGGCTCGCCTTTCTGCCTGCCTTGGGTTTCGACACGTGTGATGGGCCTTAAGAGGAAGCATTAGCTCGGGCACAACTCCGACGCAGTCTATTCAAATACAGTCGAACCCGACTACATCGAACCCGTTTACATAGAATTATTCTATACATCGAACAATTTCTGGGCACGGTATAGTTACAATGAGTATATATAGCAAAAATTACGTTTACATCGAACAAAAATAGCAGTGACTCCCGATATATCGAACATCGAGCGGCGGAAAAGTGCCCCCAGAAGTTGGCTTTCCCTCGCGGTTGCGGGGAAACCCAACGGCGCGGCTCCATCCAACTGCTCGCCCTACCGTGACTGCGCTGCTTCGGACGAGCCGTCGACACCCCCCTGCAAAAAATGATCCTAGCGCAGCCGCAGCGCTTGCTCAGACAGCCAATCGAGGCTCTTGTGCCCTCGTCATGCAAAATGGTGAAAGTGCGAGTTGTCTCGGTGCTATTCAGGTCCATTGTGTGTGTGCCTTGTGGGCCTTCTCCTGCAGTGTTGCCGTGATGATGCGGCAGAATTTGCCTTTTGTCGTGAAGCTCGAAATCGTAAATAGGGTCGAACGCGGTGAGAAGTCGGATGTATCCCCGCAGCGTGAATGATTCTGACGAACACTCTCAGGACAATCTTGAAGAATAAGGGGGAAATTAGGGCTAAAGCGGCCAAACTTTTGCCCCGGTGCCCGAGGCGCCCGATGCGTACGCACGGCCGTGTACGAGTAGTTCATCCGAAATTGCTTCAGCCGTGCCGGCTTCCGCGTGCTCGGTGACGACTGTAAATTCTGACGAATGCGACGCAGCAGTTGCCGGTTTGCCGAAACTTGGAGCGAGCTGTCAGAATTTCCGGAAGCTGTTGACGAATCAACAGTGGACGAGTTTGTGAGTGAAAATAATGGTGTCGCGACCACGGGAGAGCCCGAAAACGAAGACTACATTGCCAACATTGCACTGAGCACAAGTGAAAGTGGGCACAATGAGGAAAAAAAACGACGGAGCTTCGCCTAGATCCTCCGAAGTGATTAGTGCGCTCGCACTAGTCCGGTGCTTCTACGCGAATGCGGAAGGTTGCGGCCTCAGCTGCTATCGACTCCTTAGACAATGTGGAGAAGTGCGTGCGTCGCAGGCAGCGAAATTGCCCAAGCAGAAAGAAATGCAGGGCTATTTCATGCGAAACTAAGCTATTTTCATTAATAAAGTGATTTTATAAATGGTATGTGCGTTTATGACATCCAATTATTCAGCAGGCTTATATCGAATTATGCTCTATATCGAACTGATAGGCGTTCTTTTGCGAGTTCGATATAGCCGGGTTCGACTGTACATGTAAAATGCAAAAACGTTTTTCTGAGATAACCCACGAACAGATTTTAATGAAATTTGTTGCATTTGAGAGAGAAAGTTAAATTCTAGTGATTGTTGGAAGCGGAATTTCGATTTAGGGCTTTAATTTTATTAAAAAGATTTTCAAATATTCGACCGTTTGAAAAAAATAGAAGCACGAAGTTTACAAATTCATAGCTCTGCATCAAGAGCAGATATCGCAGTTCTGTAAACGGCGTCCGTTAGGCCATTTACGTGAATTTGTTACGTTGGTTACAAGGGTTCTGCAAAAACTGTATTTGCATATAATAAATTTTTTTTATATTCATGTGTAACATCTCAATTTTGGCCGCTTTAGATGCAGTATTAGATGCGATTTACAGAATTGTATTATCATTTTTCTTTGTTGAGCTACAGAGTTGTAAACTTGATAGTTTCGTTTCTTGAAAATTTTCGATTTCTGCCAATTTTTAACAAAAAATTGACAACCTAACTCAAAAATTCGAAACCAACAGTACTAGACTAAGTTTTTCTTTTACATGCAACAAACCTCGTCAAATTTGGTGGTGTGGTTGCCGAGAAAAACGAATTCTTGTTTTACATGTATTTAGATAACAACACCCGAGCTAAAGCTTCCTCTTACCGTAAGTGGAGTTATACGCCTGCTGCGGGACATAGAGTTTATCTGCTCACAATACGGAAACGCTGATCAGACACCAATAAACTGACATGCCGATGAGCAGGACAGTCGAGGAAAGAGACGCAGACAGTGTGCTTGTCAAAATAGGTGCGCGCTTTAACGTGATGCTTGTGATAATGGCAGACGGCTGAAAGCGGCTGTGAAGATAAGCTGGGGCATGATCGGAAATCGCTGTGTGCAGTTTCCCTTGGCTGCGCCGACTTTGCGTGGCTGGCCCGTTGGTTCTTTATTCTATGGTGAAACTACGATGTGGATGAAGCGGCCAGCAACCTGAACGGCAGGTCTGGAGGTTCCGATGCAGAGTTTAGTTACGGTTTGCGAATGGTATACATGTTGTACAGTCTAGCCCGGTTATAACGAAGCCACTTATAGCGAAATAGCGGTTATAATGAAGGGATTTCAATTTCCCATTCCCATTTTTGCATTTTCAATACATTTTGGGTCCGGTTTTAACGAAGTAAATAAGAGCGCGTCAGCGGATATAACGAAGAGATTTAATACCAACCGAAAAATAATTTGTCAATCAACACATTTTTGCGTCTTTGAGGCGATTTTTTCCGCGAAAATAAGAGCAAAATTCGGCTGACGGCGTCCTTTCGTGGCGTCGTCTGCTCTCCCACGGAGCGAAAGGTTGCTTCACCGCATTGCATGGCACGCCAGTCTCGTGTTGCGCCGTCCTTGAATGGCGTCACGGCGTAGAGCGGTAGAGCACGCCGCACAGGAAAAAAATGTAAAAAAGAAAAGAGTCAATTTTCTTTTCTTTTTTTTATGACGTCGCGGAGAGCAGCAGTCTTGGCCAATCGTGGTTCTCTATTTCTCCCGGGCAGTCTGCAGGAGGTGTGGCAGCACGCGCTTTGTTTTATGTCGGTGCTGCGGTGCGCAAGGCAGGGAGAAAGCGCGGCAGCATTGTGCATGTTGGAAGCGCGGCTCATTTTCATCGTTTTCGCGGATCGTTGTATGCTGTTTATTAAGACAGAGTTATTTGACTTGATCTAGCTGGTGAACGGACAACTGAGCGCAGTGTCGCACTGTTCCAGGTTGGGAGCAGGGCGAACGCTACCGAGATCGCGTTTGACGCAATTGTCACTTGTTTTCTGCCTGCATTGACGCACGCACTGACGCCATTACAGTTTCCTGTCTTGTTCCGCTTCTTTTTATATTTCGTGACCACTTCGCCTCAGCGGACCTACTTAGCTGTCCCCTTTCTTAGAACTGACTTCATTTCTCTGCAATGTCGAGCCTCGCGAGCGCCAGCACTTCAATGGTATGCCCATGTTTGCATTTTTTTTTTCATAGTCGACACATTACGAAATAGTGGATACAGCGAAGTGATTTCCGATTCCCGCGGACTTCGTTATAACCGGGCTAGACTGTATTTCACTGCAAAGATAAGTCTTCTTATGCATGTTCTAAATCATTACCATCTTACTTTTCAATTTTTGCTGTTTCGAAAATGCCTCCATGAAATTTACCCGGCATAATGAACGTACCCCCCCCCCCCCCAACTTCGCTTCGGTATACAGTTAAACCTCCATATAAGGAATTTCAATATACGAAATTCTCAATATAAAGAATTATTAAACTTTTCACAACCTCTTGTCCAAAAAAACACCATGTATTTAGAACCTTAATAACGAAATTTCACTGCTGCCGCAAAAGAATGCCAAGACAATAAATGGAAACTTCCGTGGACACAGATGGTCAAATGACTGAATCTGCTTGCAAACGCAACTTTCTAATTGCATGCCTTGCGACAAGTGACCCCCGAAGTGGAGCAGCACCATGTTCCATACAGTACAAGTGCGATAAGATCTGATAGCACCCTGCGTACTGTGTGCTTTAGGTGCGAGTGAAAGTGTGTGAGGGTGAGACAAGAGAGATACTTTCCCACGCAAGCAAAGGAGAGGGAAGAGAGCTTGCTGTAATGCCATCAAGCGCGTGCGAGGGGGCAGGGCGGGGGGGTAAGTTGGCGCGCATCTCTTCTCCGCCGTGGCTATGCATGACTGCGCATGGCTGAGTGCATAGCCACGCAAGCTGTCTTACCACGAATTCTGTATTGGAGGTTGCACAATTTTGAGTTTCGGTCACCCACTGGAGCAAGAGGTAGACAAAGCATTGGCTCCCTGCTGCCAGCACTTTTCCCGATAGCATCGTCCCAGTGCGGGCGACAGCGGGAAAGCATGGCTGGGGCTTCGCTTAATTCGTAGCATAGAGAAGATGTAGTCGACATACACGGCATGAAACCGTATCATTTATCGCAGACTCCCAAATTTATCAAATTGAATTGTTTTCTCATTCAATTTTGCTTTGTTCGATTGCTCGGTAATTCGGAAAATTCTGCGGCCCCTTTCCATGTAAGAACAAAACTATCAGCGACTGTACTTATTTGCATTAAAGGTCGAATTTCAATACAACGAAACTTCAATATAACCTATTTTATTTACTTTGTTATATCACAGTTTAGCTGTACTGGGAAAAAAAGTGTTCGTTACGCGGGTATATACGGTACTGTTCTCTTCCCTTGGCACCTATTTTGCTACTCAAGCTGGTTATCTGCTTTGTCACCTGGCTAACTCAACTCTGTCACTCCTCTAAATCTCAACCAGAATATCGACCAACCTTAATCTTTACTCTTTAATCCACACTGCCTCTTCCTGGCCATTAATGTTACACTTGCTATTTTCCATTCCAATGCTCATCGCACACTCCTTAGCTTCTTCACAAGCTTGGCTGTCCTTCAAGTTTATGCCTCACTGCTCATTGTTTCATTATGGTGCACAAGAGGTGAAAAAAATGTGAAGAAACAACAGGACAGGAAAGAGCATTCTGTTCTGTCCTGTTATTTTTTGACATCCCTTTCACTTCTTTTGCACCATAACCAAGCATGACCCAACTACCCCAGCAACGAGTACTGATAGTTAGCATTGGTTGAATGCGTCACCAGGGGAACCATATTGTTATGTAGTGGTGATAGTACGCAGGCAGGTAGCGAAGAACACCTTTGATAAACTGTAAACAATTTACCTGGTGAACTAATGCGCCCCCCAAAGAAAGCAAAGAATAAACGACTCGGTGGCAGCAATAGCAGCAGGCGCCATATACAGTGATCGAACCAAATGCTCCCATCTGGCCACTCTAATACATGCATAATTTAATTTCCGATGCACTCTCGATGGCAAGCAAAATTCTAGGGCATGCCGCAATCATCTATTACGTGCCTACAAACTGATACAATGGGCCTGTCTTCCTGGAAAGAATGACTGCAAGACTGATCCGTTCACCGATACCGAAGATGTGTTCTTCGAGTGATAAAAGGCGTGTGATGACAAAGTCATACAACGAAGGCAAACGATTGAGACTGTACGAAAATCATGTGGCATTACAGACTCGGGTGCTCACCGTCTTCAAGTCTGACATGTCTGGAGGGTCCTCACAAGAAGGCACCCATATTTTGACATCTTCGTCAAGCCCGCTTGTGGCAAGTATAGGGCAGCTGGGATGAGGCTCCAAGCAGTTCACCTACAACGACAATAGGGGAAAAAATAATCATAAATAAATTCTGTAGTTTTATGTGCTAAATGATCCAGTTATGAGGCAGACCATAGTGGGAGTACTGGGATTACTTTCGACCACCTGGGGTTCCTTAACGTGCGCCTAAATGTAAGTACCCGAGGGCTCTTGCACTGCGCCCCCATCAAAATGTGGCAGCTGCGGCTGGGATCAAACCTGCACCACTGTGCTCAGAAGCGCAACACTATAGACACTGTGCTATTGTGCAGGGTTGTGGGCAAGGCGGTCAGCTTAGGTAGGCTTTGCAACATCACCACAGTCAAGCAACTGCTCGTCCACTGACACGGTCAAGACATGGAAATGGGTATTGACGTGAGGGAACGTGTTGGGAAGAGCTGTTGGCAGGTTAAAAAAAATGACAAGACTGAACAGGGGGCAACATTATCCTGAACAGTGAAGGGACAGCAAAACAAATAATATCTTGAGATAAAGTTATAGACTAGTTATAGATCTCAAGATGTTTGAAGTGCAACACTGACCAATAACACAGCTTTCAGAAATGAGAAAGTGACACAATGGTGCAACGAGACTGATGCAGCCATTCGGAAACTGCAGCATACCAGCTCTCATGACTTAACAGATCTTCTTTATAACCGTGACACAGATATGACAGCCGAGATATGCGAGCGCTGCAAAACAGATTTTAGAAGGTACAAGAAAAGTCACTTTCAACCATGCTAGAGTAATAATGCTTTCAAGGCATGCCTCCAGCATGCTTCCAGGGCAAAGAAGTACAGCGTACGGCGGCAGTGGCCTGGAATGGCACGGGTGCGCACGCTGGTACTTTCTCGGAGGCCATGGCAATGACACTCTTTGTGCAGTTCTCCAACCACCATGCCTATTACGACGGTTTAGATCAGTTTGGACCAGCCGCTGCTCAAGTGTTGCTATATTATCGTTGCTGTCAATATTCATGTGGAACCATTCAATGTGAATATTGAAGTGGTGCCGACGGCAGCTTCAGTGTTGGTAATTTTTCCACATGAACTACTGATACAATGAGCACTTTTTGTGGAACTATCAAGTTCGTTATAAATGGGTTTAACTGTTGAAGCCAGGCACCCTCTGTGTAGCTCTTGGATTTGATGTGGGCAGTCTTGCTCTATGATTACCTTAGCAGCCAAGAGCGCAAAGCACATTAATCCGAAAGAGCAACTTTTTTCGCAATAGCACGAATGTTAGCACCGTTGACACGTCCGCTTTATATCCTCTGCACTACCTGTGCACAGGTAAAACATCAGAAGCACAGCGTACCAGGAAATTCGGTGACAACACCATAAGTCAACCTTCGGTAGCCCAGTACTGAAAAAGAATTTCTTTGTGTGAATCAATGTGCTCTGCAATCTTGACTACCTGACAATATCTTTTTCTTTTTGTGGTTCTTGCCTGCTAAGCCCAATCGATCTTGGTTGTTACTCTGCCAATGTTGCCACACGTATCATTTGCCAGTTTTCAATAACACCTGCACATTATACCCAATGCATGCCCAAATAAAGTTTCAACAGGTAGTCAGTGTTTGTGTAACACTCTTGTCTCATTTTGTTTCCTTCTTTGCACAGAGTAGTGTAGCAAACCCCACAACCTGTGCCTACCCCTCCTGTCCTACTGCTCATGCTCTTGCACCAGACAGACAGACAAAGTGTGCGTCTTTCCACACAAAACTGCTAACTGCTGACACGAACGGCTTGCAAAACTGCTCACTGCAGTTCCCTTGAATGTACTCACCACGCCTTCTTCATCTCCATGCATGGAGTGAATAATGTGCTCACTCTCCTTGTCCCAAAGGTAGATGTAGCCGCAGTCACTGCCGCTGACGACATATTCACTCCGGAGACCCATGTAGTTGACACCTTTCACTGTGGGTGAGAACCATCAGCAGTATTGACATATTTTTGAAGTTGTAGAAACTCTACTGCATGCTTCTTGCATGTAAAGAAGGTGCACAAAACGCAAGCAGGGCACGAGGCTTTAGGTATACCAAGACACTTGGGTGTGCTAATTCTAAAACTCCCTAACAGGCAAAAGAAGCAAGCAAAACTCACCTGTCTGGCTGTTTCTGTGGCCTTTGTATCTGTGCACAAACTCAGCTCCATCAGAGTGTTTAGAGTTGAAAATGTAAATGTCCTCATCATTGTATGAAGCCAGTATCTCTGCGAAAAAATAAGTATAAAGGAGTGCGAGTAAACAAGGTACGTTCCAATGTATGCCAAGGTATGCATGTGTAAAAAAAAAACCTTCACATATGTATGCTGAAGGAATGTAGTGGGGTGCCGACTAGTGCGGACGCGAAAACATCGGCTCCCGATATCATCAATGATTTCACGAGGTTATTCACCCCAAATCGACGTGAATTGCGTACCAGCGAAAGCAGCAAGTTACACGGATTCCGGGGATACCAGATTTATTTCGGTGGGTGCACTCTTTCACAACATTTTGTGAATTCGAATTTTCAACCTCGGCGTGCAAAGGTGGGCAAACCTAAGCCTAACACCGCAAGTCACTCATTACCGCCATGGAAATCGTCACCGGTGAGACGATATCACCGGAAGACACGAATGACCCGGGCTGGATCGCGGCATATAACCGCAAACCCCGCAAGGGCAAGGCAAGTCAACATCAAGGACCAAGTTCGTCAAGTACACGTGGCAGACGAAGGGACGGCGATCGCACCGCC
Source organism: Dermacentor variabilis (assembly GCF_050947875.1). NCBI lineage: Eukaryota > Metazoa > Arthropoda > Arachnida > Ixodida > Ixodidae > Dermacentor > Dermacentor variabilis. The sequence continues at coordinate 123,770,397 of NC_134572.1, read as the reverse complement.
GGACCGAACAGCGCATACCAGCGCCTCGTCGCTACCTCGAGACTCCCTCAACTACCGAGGGACACGTTCCGTATCATCGTGAGACCCCAAGATGGTCTTAACGTGGCCAAATCTACACCAGTGCAGGCTGAGCAAGCCCTTGCAATGGCGGCAGCCCTGGCTCCTCAAGACCTCACGGAAGACTCCATCTGCCCCAAAGTAACTCAGAATATCTTCATCATCTGCACTCCCAGCTAACGTAATGCAAGAGCATACGCCACGGTGCAAAAGATTCGCATGAAAGATACCACATATCGGGTCGCAGTATACTCGGCCCCACCCGATAACACATGCAAAGGCGTAGTCCGAGGCATTGACCTCAAGCTCACTGACCCCCAACTCCGAGAACTGATCATCACGAAATGCAACCCCAATGCCTTGGAGGTGAAGAGAATAAAAAACACCACAGCCGTGACAATCCTTTTCCAAGGAATGCAAGTACCAAGTTACATCTACTGCGGAGCAAGCATTGCTCGATGCACGCTCTTTCGCAGACACACGGAAGTTTGCTACAACTGTGGCAACACCGGTCACCGCGCGGATGTATGCCCTAACCCCAACACCACGTGGTGCCGGAAGTGTGGCCTCAAAACGCCACCAGAAGATCACCAGTGTACTCACTGCACCCTGTGTGGCGGACCACACCCAACCACTGACAAGGACTGCAAACACAAGTTTCAAGTCCCTTACATCGTGCGACAGAGACGCCGCCGCAGACGCAACCAACGCGGCTGCAGCCGCTCCCGAGGACCGAGCGGCGCCAGTCACAGCGACTTGAGCGCCACCTCGGGAATTTCCATACCGACCACAAGGAGTCGCTCGGTCACGCCGACACCCGAGCGCCACAGTGCCCTCCGTAGCAGCCGCTCCCGCTCCAGGGGGTGCCCTACATCCGGCCACACAGAACTGATGTGGGCCAACCGAGTAAGAGGGAAACAACAGCAGCAGCAACGGAACGCCTCATCTACCAGACAGGTAACGCGGTCTTCATTGCCCGAGCATGAAAGCGAGATAGTAACAGCCCTACGACAGGAACTAGCGGGTCTCCGAGCCACCATACAAGTGCTTACAAAGCAGCTTAATGACGCGAAACAGCAGATTCAAAGCCTTAAAGCTCCCAAACAAGCATCACCCCAAGAGACAAACGTAAAAGTAAGCACAGCCAAACGCAAACCCCCTCCGCTCCCAGAGTTGGAAGAAGAGAGTCACGCACTGCAAGACACCCTAGGCGAAATTCTGCGCCTCACGCGAGAGAACCTAGAAAGTATTCGTACCCTAGCAAACCGTGTAGAGGTGATCGAAAACAAAGTCGCCATAAAAATTAAAAACAAAGCTAGTCAGCCACAACAGATGGACATGACGATGCACCCTTCATCACCAATAAATCCCCCGCAAAACCATCATGGCTAACACGACACGGGATACCTTAGAAATTTGGCAATGGAATTGCGCTAGCTACGTGAAACGCAAATCCTCGCTGCAACAGCACCTCAAAATTCAACCCAAAAAGCTGCACGTAATACTATTACAAGAAACTCTATGCGAAACCCTCACGCTCGCAGGGTACAGCCCCGTCTCCCAAAGAGGAGGGGACGCCAGGAGAGGCATCGCCACGCTTGTTAATAGAAAATTCGCGTACATCGTTCATGCCGTCCTACTAAAAAACAGTCGCATCGAGGCGATCCTAATCGAGCTTGTACCTAACCGACTCTTAAAACAAACCATTTTTGTACTAAACGTCTACAGCTCCCCTGTGCACTACAAACAATCCTTCCACGCGATCCTTACTAAAGTCACATCATTGGCACGAAACTCACCGCTCATCATCGCAGGTGACTTCAACGCCCCCCACCCGTCGTGGGGCTACCCCACAATCAAGCCTAGCGGCAACAACCTCTCGCGCGCAATAGACGACCTGTCCCTCACCCTGGTGACGGACCACAGGTTCCCCACCAGATTGGGTACGTTGACGCGACGCAATACTACACCGGACCTCACGTTACTCCGAAATGTAGCAAACTACACATGGACAAACATGCAAGAGAACCTGGGCAGCGATCACTTCATTATACGCACAGAAATACCAAACACGACCGCCCCACCCCAAACTTTCACCCTCACAGACTGGGATACCTTCCGTGAGTTACGGAAGGAAGACACGAACACGTACAACTCCTTTGCGGAACTCCTCTCTGCGATAAAGGGCGATGTAACTAGAGCCACGAAAACCATACAAACGGAACTGGAGGTCCCAAGGGTTGACCTTCACCTCGCACACTTACTCGAAGCCAAGGCCTCGATACCTGGGCGATGGAGAAAGCAACGTCTAAACAGATGCCTCTTGCAAACGCATCGCGATCCTCAACCAACACATCGACCAGTACTGTACGGAACTCACAAGACTCCAATGGCACGAACTCTGTGAGGCGGTCGACGGCCGCATGCGGACCGGAGGTAAGTGGAACCTCCTGAAACGCATGTTAGACAACAGCCAAACGAAGGATAATCAAAGCCACGCGCTAGACCGACTTTTACACTCACATAAAGAGAAAGGGGGAACGGAGTAGTCTTTCGTGGAAGAAATTGCCAAACAATACCTTTTGTTAGGCAACGCTCACCACAACGATTACCCGAGCATAAAGTGCGAATCCACTCCCGAACTAGATGCTGCCTTCACAGAAGCAGAAGTCCGAGAGGCGCTACACAACCTAAACAGCAGGTCGGCCTCAGGACCTGACGGGGTAACCAAGCGAATGTTACGTAACTTAGACGACCAATCCATTACATTACTCACGGAAGACATCAACCACGTGTGGGACACAGGAGAGGTACCAACGCAATGGCGCGCTGCCACAGTGGTCCTCATTCCCAAACCCGGCGAACCCCTTAACCTGGACAATTTATGACCCATCTCTCTTACTTCATGCGTGGGTAAAGTAGCGGAGCACGTCATTCACAACAGAGTGTCACACTACATTGAGGAACACGAACTCCTCCCATACAACATGATAGGGTTTCGACCCCACCTATCCACTCAAGATGTCATGTTACTCCTAAAGAGACAGATCTTCGACGTTAAAACAAGAGACGTTCGAGGCATCCTCGCCCTCGATCTCACGAAAGCATTCGATACCGTCTCGCACCACTTCGTACTGGAGTCTGTGGCAGGCCTCGGCCTCGGCCGAGATTTCAGGAGTACGTACGCTCCTTCCTAAAAGACAGAGAAGCCCGACTGCGAGTCTTAGAACTTAAGTCGGACCCTTACACGCTGGGCTCCATCGGAACACCTCAAGGCTCAGTCATCTCTCCATTACTATTTAACATAGTGATGAAGGGACCCGCAGACAAACTATGAGACATCCCGAACGTAAAACGCGCTTTCAGGGGTGGAAGCAGGCTTGAGCATTTTGGAGCAGCTCATGGAGCAGTAATAATGCCATTCCGGAGCAGCTTTGGAGCACGAAAGTTATGTTTTGGAGCACAAAAATTGTGTTTTGGAGCATGTTTCTAGAGTAAAGTACTTGTAATAATTGCAACTTCACACTGACATACAAAAAAACGCAAAGAAAATCATTTTATTCAGCATTCAATTTGCTTGTTAGAATTACTTGTTAGATTCCAGCATGGAATCTATCATTCTAATGCGCTCAAGCACCGCCGGCAATTTGGAATTCACATCAACGAGCAAAACGTTTCCAGTTTCCACTTTGTCCATGTCCTTCGATTTTACTCCTGTGCTGATGAGTTCCTCGGCACTGGTAAGTAATGCCTTCAGGGTGGATAGACGGCACTGCAGGGTGGCCTTTTCCTCTTTCAGCTTTTTTTCTTCGCTGCTTTCTGTCAGTGGCTCGTCACATTTCCGTTTGCGTGATTTTGATTCTTCTTCCATTTCAACGCGTTTGCGATAACCACTGTACGACTTTCCAACACACTTCAGGAGATCTCTAGTGATTGGCACCTTTGTGACGTCACCCCCATAACGCTTCAAGTATGCTTTCGTTTGACGAAGGCTTGACACACTTGTTATTGACAAAGAGGCTCGATGGTGAAGCGCCTGCTTGTTTTCGCTGAATCCTCTCTCGCAGTCTGCGTTGCCATGCGGCAAGGAAAGAACAGCCCTTACGAGCCTTCCCAGTCTTGGGTATTTGGGTTCGCCAGTGGGCATTTTTAGTGCAAACACATTAACCCAGTGTTCAACAACATTTGTTGAAACATCCCAGTCAGAAATTTCGCAGCAAAGGCGCAAGCACTCATCAGTTAGAGATGATACTTCGCTGGGTGGCATGACTTGTGGCAGGGCATTCGCGATGTAGCGCAGTGACGTTGTGTAGTGGTCTCCTACTACACCAGGCTTCAAAAATCTACTGTGGAACAGCACTTTGTTGTCCAAAGGTAACCTTGAGACGAGGTACTTTGTGCAGGATATATAGAAAGCTCTGGTCTTGACATAGAAAGCCTTTTTCTGAGTTGGTGTCCAAAGCTCCATTTCTTTCTCAGTATCTAAGCCAAGCTCAGGTTTCACTTTCCAGTTAGCTTGCGATTCAACTTGAACATTCTTCAAATGGAAACCAGTTACATCTACAAACGACTCCTGCCGCAAAAATCTGCCCATCAGCTGTTTGACCACAGCAACTATTTCATCATAAAATAAATGAAGAAGAGGCTCTTTGCTCTGAAACAAGGTTTGAAACTTGTCAAAGAGCTGGGCGGCATTCTGAACAAAAAGGAGTCGTGCACGTCGCGCCTGCCATAGCACACGCGCCTGTGGTGTGCGGGCATCACTGTTCCCTACACAGGTTCGGTGAGGTCTATTAGGTCAATCACTGACGTCGCGGGTGGTACTTCGAAGCGGCCCCGCCATAATTAACCAGTGCGAACCTTCTCATGTGCGAACTAGCGAGCGTCCGACACCATAGGCTTTGGGACCGCGCTGCTATTTCGAATTATATGAGAAAACGGGGGTCAAATAATAGAGAATTTAGTATGCTCGACAACCTGACCTGATGACAAGCGAGGACCAACAAATACAAGTGGCACTAGCTTGTTTCCTACTGCATACCATATATCACGAAAAATCAAACAATGGCGCCACATTTTCGTCCACTGCAGCTACAAGGCATGACCACCCAGCTTCGCTTTTAGACAATCCTGTCTGCGCTGCCCTCAAGGCTGAGCATTTAAGTTACATAACTGCTATAATGTAGCATTTTCTAGATTCGGTAGCTTCAATACACTTACTTTTGCTCATGTCCAAGCTTGCAGGCGACCAGCATCCAACGGCAGCAGCTTACAAACACAACACCAAACAGCTTCGCACGAAGTATCGGATCGGATCGGATTGGATCAGATTGGCTAGCCCACAGTGAGAGGAAAAATAACCCATAGGCTTCGCTAAATTTGACGGTAAAACATCGAAGTGGCCGGCGCGGCGGAGTTATGGCGCAAAATTGTGTTTTAGAGCAGGATGGCGCAGGGAAAGCAGTTTGGAGCAGGATGGCGCAAATGGCGCACCACTTCCAACCCTGCGCTTTATACGCAGATGACATCACCATTTGGAACCCGGGAGGCTACACGGCATTAACGTCTGCCCTAGATGCCACGGAAGACTACCTACTAGACACAGGAATGAAACTATCCTCCAAGAAATCAGAACTCTTACTATTTCTCAAGTCTTGCCAAGGAGTCCGCTATCTAACACCTCTAGACGAACTTCCGATCGCACTACACACAAGAGACGGACATCAGATTCCGCGAGTCGACCACATACGCATTCTTGGGCTCCTAATCGCAGCCACCGGATGCCACGGACACACGATCAAACATTTAACCGCCAAAACTGAAAACATGATCAGGCTCATCCACAGTCTCGGGGTGCAGGAAGGGTCTCTGCGAAGATAACCTTTTGCGCGTATGCCATGCATTTCTTATGAGCCACATTACCGTATTTACACGATTGTAAGTCGACCCCTTTTTTAAAATCTGAAAGTCTGAAGTTGGGGGGGTCGACTTACAATCGAAACCAAAAACATGGCCCCGCCAAAAAAAGCCGTACCAACGAGAGCTACAACGTAGTTACAATTTTATGTTTGCTCTATGGCCCTACCCGTATCTTTTTGCTATCCCGCGTGTTTGTTCGCATTTCGGAAGGGTTTTTCAACATTTTTGAGAGTCTTACAGTGCATGCAACACGAGGGGGGGGGGGTGTCGATAGTTGATGGAAGCGCCACTGTTCCCATTTGCGGCGGCACCCTCAGAACGGCGGCGCTTGCGGGGAGTATCGGTAGTTCATGGAAGAGCAGACACCACTCGCGGGTTTCTTTTTCTCTGTTTAAAGGCATTGGTATTGGTTTGACTAACTTCTTGACGCGCTCCACTTCGGCTACGCGCTACTTCTACGCTTCCCCAGTCGTCATGAGTGCTGCAGGCCCACTAATCTTTCGGCACTCGTTCACAGCAGCGTTCAAGAGGGCTGCCATCCGTTACGCCGAAGAAACAAATCACTGCGCAGCGGGCCGCAATTTCGATGTTTCTAAACGGGTGGTGCGAGAGTGGCGACTGCAGCGAAGCGAAATTTTCACCTGTGTGGCGGCAAGTGAGAAATTCCCACGTGCCGAAGTATGGACACTTTGCGGAGCTGTAGGCTAAGCTTGCGGCGTACGTCGCTGAAATGCATGATCGGACCCTGCCAGTGAAGTGCGACGTGGTCATGAAATAAGCCCGGACCTCCGCCTTAATTTTAAGGTTCTGCTCCGCCGTGAGTACAACGAGTGGCTGGCGGCAGAAGACTGCGAAATTACGCCAACCGGACCTGTCAAAAGAGCCTCCCAGACGGCTGCGTGTGGTTGGGTGCATTTGGCGTGGGCTGCTGTTCTGCAAGATGTCCTGGTGCGGTCGTTTGCCAAATTTGAAATTTCGCTGGACTACGACGCGCTGTGGGACCGCAGCAACGATGACGATGGCAGCACTAGTGAAGACGAGTAGTCCAATGACCATGTCAGCTACTAATAAATTTTCGTTATCGAATGCGCCCTCGGTTTTTTTTTGGTCAAGCGATATGGGGGGGTCGACTTACATTCGAGTCGACTTACAATCGTGTAAATACGGTAATTACGTCGCCTCTGCCCACAACTGGACGAAAATAGAAAAGACGAAACTAAACACACTCATTCGCAAGAGCATCAAACAGGTCTTGGGCATTCCACAAAGAGCAAGTACAGCAAAGGTTGACCAGCTAGGCATGCACAACAACATCGAAGAAGTGATCGAGGCTCAGACTATGGCGCAAATACTACGCCTATCCTCGTCCAAAGCCGGTAGACTAATCCTAAACGAAGCTGATATTTCCCCATCTCCCAATCTTGAGCACGCGATTACCCTACCGAGCGAAATTAGAGACAACTACAAAGTTTCACCATTTCCCAGAAACGTCCACCCACAACACAACGTGGGCAGGCGCCGGGCTCGCGCCCGCGCGATTCTCGACCGCACCGACGCGGATCGTGAAGCCACCGCATTTGTGGACACGGCCCAGTACGGCAACACATCCACTTTCGCGATAGCAGTTGTGGACGGTAACGGAACCTTACGATCATCCGCATCGGTTAAAACGACCACCAGCGCTAAAGCAGAACAGATAGCCGTAGCCATCGCCATGGCAGACCCCACATTTACCCATGTCCTCACGGACTCGCGTGCCGCAATTCGAGCCTACGAAAGCGGCAACGTATGTAAAGAAGTAGCATATATACTACTAGCGAGCTCAAAGGAGAGCAAACGAAACCTCTCCTGGTTCCCCGCTCACATGGAGAAAGACATTCATCCACGAAAACAACCTCAATGAAACGGCCCACGACCGTGCGCGAGAACTTGCCCGCCGCGACGGTCCCACGGCCTCCGAGGGGCTGGACATTCAGTTTAATGACCCGCTACTCACTTATCACGAAATCACCTCACACTATCGAAAAGGCAGAATGAAATACCTGCTCCCGCACTCCAAACTCGAACGTGCGCAGGCGGCCGCGTTTCGAATGCTACAAACGGACTCGTATCCGTCACGAGGCCTACTGAGTCACTATAACTCAGACATCCCGGCTAATTGCCCAGACTGCCAAAAACTCTACTGCTCACTTTCGGACATGCCTTGGCAATGTACCGCATTAACAAAGGGCCCTCTCTCCCGTGAGCCCGAATGGGAGGAAGCCCTCAAAGGCCCAGACCTCAAACTCCAGCTCAAGGCCGTCCAGAGGGCCCAAGAACTGGCGGAGCGTCACCACGTTCCCGTCCCAACTTGGGCGTCACCTACGGTTTCGGCCCGAGGAGCTCCCCGCATGGGATCTCTAACGGCTTAAAACTCCTCAGGTCTTCACTGAAGTTTTTGACTGACTGATGTGTATGCAAATCCGAGCAACCCATACATAAAAAAAACAGCGAAGGTGTATAAGACAGTTCTCACACCCTTCATTGCTGGGGTCTGGTTTGTCACTGCCCGAAATATACCCAAAATATATATATCCAAGACCCAAGGCAAAGACATCACCACATACAGCATAGACCGCTTATAATGCTGCAGTTGTGAATACAGTCAACACCCTATTTTTCAAACATGCCCAATGCCTAAATGATCATTTCAGGGAATTTTTCATTCATAATGTAGAGAAACCTTGCCTTTTCCCGCTGCTTTATGCAGTACTACATTCTGGGCAGTGCATAATCCTTAGGTGTACATTACACTGCACATTTGTGTTGGCACTCCATTACCTAATCTGCCAGGCAAGGAGCTGACCTACATTGATGATATTGGACAATGTTTTTAACAGCCTGATCCACTAATGGGATGACCCATATGTGACGTTACGGCTTCTGCCGAGATACGGCTGAGCACACGGTAACAGGTTCGATCGATACCTGCCTGTGGTGGTCGCCCTACTCTGATGATGGCGGAATGCAAGAAACGTTTGCGTATGTACATTGAGCTGCATGTTAAAAGCCTCAAATGGTTGAAATTAATCCAGAGCCTGAAGAAAAATAAAACAGATGATGAAGAAGATAAAGAAATTAACAAAACCTAAGGTTACGGCCCCCATATGGAAGCCTTGTTCACAATCTGTTCATAATCGTGAGGGGCTGAAACGTTAAATTTTGACTAACATTTTGATCTGGGTCGGCATCTGCATTTTTCATGATTCTTCCTGACCAGATGAGATTTCGCCAGACTCTCAACTTTATAATCCAGAGCATTCCAACAGTGGTACATCTCACAGCCTATGTGTTACACTGGGATATTTATCCTGATGTGTGTTATCAGTTAGCACAGTTATCCTGATCTATGTAAATCTGGCAATGTGGTGCTACGTGTCTTGGTCATGTTAGAATGTTCACGTGGTGGGTGCAAGAGGTCCGATGTAAGAGCAAGCTACTGCAGGATATGGGACATGACAGTACTCTGCCCATTTTAAGCTGGCAATAATGTTACACAAGCAAAACACATGCAAGACGTGTTGCAACTATCCAGATAATGAAAGAAAAAAAAAGAACAGCAGAGACACGCCAGCAATTAAGTTGCTCAAAACCATGCACCATTAGTTGGAATTGCCATCTTACTTTCACCTTCTGAGACAATGAGAGAGCCCCTTCAAAATAAACTACTTGTGGCAGTTCTGTTGTTAAGCACAAGTACTGTAAACTGTTCCAATGTGCCCATTTGAAAATTTATGCCGCATGCACAGCAAGAAATAACTGTCGCAAAGTAAGAGGAAAGAAAAAAAGTGGATCCATACCTGAGCCATCATAGTTGTACACTAAACAAGAAACACTGGCTCGCACTTCACAGTTCAGCTGCAAGAAACAGAAACCTTGTGGTAAAGTGAATTCAATAATGCGCAAAAAAAAAAATGTCATTTCATAAAACATTGACAAATTTCTAAGGGAAAAAAAAAAGAAAGAAAGCACAGAACACTATTCCTACGCTTTAAGCGATTTCATAGGATAGTCACTGAACAATTTTTTTTGGGCGGGGGGGGGGGGGGGGGGGGCTGCTGCTCACCATCGCAGCACCGCAAGGGCTGTCATGCTGAAATGAGTTGTAAATGGGAACAGAGTGGAACATCACGTGCACCTGTTTACTCGAAATTGTGGTGCATGATTTGCAGCATAACTGGGCATTAAACATACATTATTTCTCTAAGCATATGTGACTGAACCATACCAGCATCACAAACAGACTGGCGAATGCAGAAAGAGAACTACAGTTGAACCCACTTATAACAATATTCAAGTGCCACAAAAATTCCATCGTTAGAACCGATAATTGTTATAACTGGATCACATGAAAAAAAAAAAATCAAAATGGGGGTTGGTGTAGTTCCGAGAAAACTATAATGGCGGGGAGGCCAGTTCTCCCCACCACCTTCCTCCATCCGGCTTCTTATTGTGTTGACTCGTTTAACTGTTTAACTCTGCTTCTTGCGCGCTTTGATGGCCCCTAAAGGCGCCTTTTAAAAAATGCGGGAATGTTGCCACAGCAGCATCTCAGCTTGAGAAATCCAGAAGAAATGCTGGGACGTGACTGCCACAAGCAATTGGCCACATAATTCTCACTGGCTTGCATGAGAGAACCGCCTGTCCGTCAGCCTTGCTTGCTTTACGCGAAGCTTGCCAACACCCTTCTATAAGGCATCTGGGTGCTCCACGTAATGAAACGGAAGGTCCGTCAAGAAAACAAGCCCATGAGGGACTGAATCATCAACAGGGCCTCTTGCAGGGACAACGATGAGGCAGCTTGCCCTACCGCGTCAGCGCTGTCGTCGTCGCTGTCACTGTCGCTATTCGATGCAAGCACGTTCGCGACGATCGCCTTATCGGTTAGAAGCACTTCGTTTCCTAATCTATAGCAGTGCGCTTTCTTTTCACCGGCAATGCACGACGTTGCCGATGATCAGCCAGCAGATCAGCCATCTTCCGTTTCGGCGGCGAGTAAAAACGAGGCTGAGAAACAATGTGGCCCGGAACGATTTCGACGTAACGAACAAAGACAAGCACAAGCAACTTAATCTGTTAGCGGAACTGCGCAGATTGAGGGCCATAGAATAATGAACCAACTGTGAGGGTTCAGCGAGCAATTTGGGAGCAGCGCTATGCAGCGCCGGCAGCGTTGTCAGCGCAGTTGGCGCAGCACATTCAAGTTCAGAGGGGTGGAATGGCGATGCGAGAGATGTGTGCGAGGCTGGCATCCATCTCTCGTGAAGAGAAGCGCACGACAGCACTTGGAGTGGCGGGTGATCGTGCAGCGGCTCGCATTTCACTTTTTCTTTTTTCTTTTCAAGGATTTTGCATTCCATTACCTTCTGGCACGGACACCCAGCAGCCAGACTTCATCGTTATAACTGATAATGCGGCATGGGGACATTGTAGTAAGCAGGTTATTTCCCCATACAAAACAATGTTGACGGTGCAGCATTTTTTCATTATTATGACCGATATATTGTTAAAACCGGTATCGTTATAAGTGGGTTAGACCGTACATCTATGTTGTCTTCTCATGTAAAATGACGGGATGGTGTGGGAAAGTTGGAGTAGACTTGCGGTTGTCTTAGATAGCACGACAAGACAAGAACAAGGCAAAGTGAACCGACTGTACAGTGCATGTCCCATTGGCTCATTCTTGCCTTTGTCCTCATCTTGCCACGCTAATACTTAAAGAAGCTGCTTTCTCTTATTCGCACTTCACTGCAGCATGATAATGCATGGAGACAATTTATAATGAGAATGAAACAACTTTCCAAATGCAATCTCAGTGGAATGCAGCATTGTAAATATCCCTGGTGTAAACAAAGTTTCCCCAATCTGTGCAATGTCTGGCCACTGGGCCTAACATCTTTCTCCTGCTAATGCTATGTCCAAATGAAAGACAGCCTTCAAGGTGGAGCAGGTCAGAGAGAGGCAGAAGGACTTTATTGCAAGCAAGAGAGAGAGAGGTCGGTTCAAGTGAAAAGCCTATGGCCTTTCACCCACCTTTTGGGAAAGAGCATTGGGAAGAAAACTGACGGGAGGAGCATAGAAAGCAGCGAAGGCCACGGAGATTGAAATTATTCTACAATGCAAGGTTCCACCTGCACTGTTGACATGGTAGCAGCGACATCTGAACAGAATATTGTGCACACACTCTTGAATGATGTCAGCTCATTAGAAGCGGTGTTCCGCTCCCCAGCCAGCCGACCTACAGTCAACACTGACTACCTGATCCCCATAACTTTTGCCTGTGTTGCCACAAAGTGAATTAGACAAGCTTCGCATAAGAGCCCCAACTAAGTTAGTGCCATGCCCTCAATGTAGCTAGCCCCTTATGAACACCTGCACGTAACCATATTCTAACAGGTGGCATGTTGGATTGCGTCTTTTGAATGTAAAATGCATTATTATCATATGTTTCAAGCAGATATCACCACATTGAATCACAGGACTGAGAAAAAGTGCATTAGTGAGCTTTCCAAATGCTGTATGAGTACCATACTTTGTTGTGTAAGGCCCATCACCCCATCTTGAAGCTAAAAATGTTGAAGAATTTTTTACCAAACAGCTCTCCGCAAGAACTCCAGCACCAGCAGCTTAACCTGGGCAATTGCAAGAGTAGAAGATGCTAAAAATACTGAATAAAAGATTACCTGTAGGGAATGAGAGGTTTTAGATTCTGGCATAGGATTAGCTGCACAGTGTGAAGTGTAGAGTAGTAAACCTGCCTTATGAAGGATGCGCACACTGTCCACCACCAGTAAAATGTTACGTGAATGAAGCACTGATGACACGGAAGACTGTACACAATGTATTTACACAGTGGATTGAAACGCCAGCCAGTTTAGCTAACCGCTCGCACACGACTCTCTTCATCGTCAGGACGGCTGTGTTCCAACTTTTTCAATGAATGTGCTTACCAATATCATTTAAAAATAAAATCCAGGTTTTATAGGAGTAAATATATAACAAAGAACAATAATATGTTCTTTTCTTTGCTGGATTTGCCGAGTTTGACGATCTGATCTTTTTTTTTTTTCTTTTGCAGGCTTCCATAGCTCTGTTCTAAAAAATTCATTAGCGGCTGTATAGTAGGAATTCTAGGGTTTTACATGCCAAAACCAAGATTTCGTCATGAGGCAGGCTGTAGCGTGGGACTATGGATTAATTTTGACCACTCGGGGATCTTTAACGTGCTCCCAATGCAGGGACATGGACGTTTTTGCATTTCGCTCCTATCGAAATGCAGCCGCCGTGGCTGGGATTTGATCCCGCGACCTCGTGCTTAACAGCACAACAGCGTAGCCACTAAGCCACCACAGCGGGTGCTGTGTACTAGGGACCAATGTGAAAGAAAACACTAGATTCACATTTAGGGCATGAAACGTCCGTCTGTTGCATTGAAATCTAGAGGCTGATTAGCAAGCATTAGCAAGTGGATTCCAAAGCCACACCTTCATTGATTGTTGCTCTAGCACAAATTAACTGTTCCCTTTCAGACTGGCATATGATGCGCATGCATGATGCGCATGCATGAATTGTGCTTGACAGCCAAAAGATATTAAAAATGTAATTTATACTTTGCTTATAACTGCACTTAATCCAATGAGGTCCAAACCACAATGGTGAATTAACTTCACATTGCTAGGGTGTCTTCCGCGAGAAAAGAAAGCAGTGTCTTAGCAGACAGCAATGTCTTAGCAAGACATTGTCCTAGGTATGGCATGGAAAACAATCTCTGAATAATTAGCGCTCACACTACAAACGCTCACAAACTAAAAAAGCTCTGTGACAGATGCCTCCTTGTATACGACTACCACTATGACTGTAACTGATGTTTCTTTCTATTCTAACATTATTATTCAATAATATTAACTCCTGTTAAAGAGTTGCACATTTAAAAGGGTACTGGCACGTTATACTAACTTTTGGAGATAAAAGCCAATATGCAAGACAGCGTGTTCAATGTGTGACATGGAGTATTTCAGCATTGCATCACTAAACACACCCCATCGTACCGCCCTATTTGTTCTCTCAGGCAGTGAAATCGGAAGTCAGATGTAGAAGTAGCATTATGATAAATTACAGTCGAATCTTGTTAATTTGAACACATTTAATTTGAACTTTTGGTTTATTCGAACTGACCCTGTGGTCAAAGCTGTGTGTATTACAATGGGTGAAAATGCCTGGTAATTCTAACGCACAAGCATTTGCGACGGTTGATTTGAACACACTGTGCTCCGACAATGCTCCCCACAGAGTACCAAATCATGCGGTGGCACTTCCGACTAGCATTCCTCTGACCCTGCCACAGAGGCAAATTTTAGGAGAGCCTTTTCAATGCCGCACTCGAAGAAAAAAAAAATAAATAAAAAAAAGGCTGTGACGGAAATTTATGCGCAGGAATGTGCAGACGATTACTTCTGTTCGTGATGGGTTAATGACTTCTGTTAGTTTCGTGACACTGCCATGCACCTCATAGATGTACCCTATAGATGTACTTCATAGATGGACCCCCGAAGTATAAGAACGTCTGAAATTTCGGATGCAAGAAACCTTCGCTGTCCGACTTTCCAGACTTTTTGCCATGACCGCAGGTCCGAAATGGCATTAATCAAAGCCACCACCATCACCCCCATTTTGATTATACTATTAATAACAGACAGTAATTTGTAAATATGTGTGAATAAATCTTGTGGAACTTCCCACATATGTGTTAGCTCAGTGCACTACATGTGCGACTGCAGGTAAGTCCTCCATTCAATTAGCTTCCTTTAATTCGAACTTCTTTTATTTCGAACAAACTTTTGCACCCCTTCGAGTGCAAATTATTGAGATTCGACTGTACTTAAATCGAATCAAGGTGTACCTCAGTGATTTTTATCACAGGCAACAAACGGTCACCTTCTTGTGCAGCAAAAATACCGTCCTGAAGGTTCAATGGGTACACTCCTCTAGTGGCAGTTCAGAAAGCAAGAATACTTCTGCATTGTCCGTTTTCCTGTGACAGATCACAATGTTCATCAGCAAACTAAGCGGATGCTTAAAAGCTACTGACCAAATGATGTGGACAAAATTTCTTCATTGGATTAGAATCTTCTCTTGTGAGCCTCCGATCGTAAACTCTGAAAAATAAAATGCCACGATGCACCACCAAGTTTCAAACTCTTGGAAAGCATGGGCTTTCATTATCAGCGTGGATAAAACACAAAATGAGAGAAACGAGAGAAGCAGTGTTGACTCAGCTGTTAAAATGAACACTGCATCCATACCTGACATAGTGGTCTCGACCTCCAACGGCATACTCGTTTGGGTTGGCTGGGTTAATAAATATTGTGTAAAGGGGAACTTTCTTGTCATTTTCCTTTACTAAGACTAGTCTGAAAAACAGAGGGAGAAGTAGTGATTAGTTAATGAGTACTTATTGCCAAACATAATGCAACACCACAACTTTAAAGTTTAAACCCTTCCTGGTCCATCTTTTTTTTTAAGTTGGACCGTGCTATAACGCAGCTGCATCCAACATGAAAATATTTTATCCGATAATCGTAATAAGCATATATTCGTCACACACTGATATTAGCAAGAACATTTAGATTTGTTTCATTATAGTCAATCCCAGATATATCAAACTTTGATATATAGAATTCTTCTCTATATAGAGCAGTTGTAAAATCCCATTGAAAATCCCATGAAAAAAAAAAAGTAATGTCCTACGCATACATCGCACTCCCACTCGCCACCACATCCAACATATTGAACGCTTCACCGCATCGTGCCTCTGGAATTGCGCTTCTCCCAACGGAGACACAACCACTTCTCACGTGTTCAGAAATACTTAATGCCAACAAATTTGAAACGGCCCTGCTTTGGCAGATGCTGTCAAACAGGAGATGGAATCTGAAGGACATTACATGGCACGGAGGAATAATTAGCAGGCTGCTCTCAGTTTTGCTCGATGCACTATGAATAATCTGTGCAAAGTGCAGACGTTCATTATTAGCAAGAGCAGATCACCACTCTGCTTCAAGGAAGCGAATGGCCTTCTGGTCCGATATGCATTCCACAAGAAAGCGAGGACGACACTTAATTTTTTCATCGACTGGCACTGGGCATGAGGTGTTGAACTGGAAGTACTGCGCTGCTGGGTTTGTCTTTTTGTAGATAAAGGTTTTCTGCAAACAGAACTTTAGGATTCCGCGAGTGGCCAAAACAAATCCAACCCTGACCTCCACTTGCACAGATCATTATGTTACAGCTTTAGTTTAACAAAACCACTGCACACAATATCCACACTTTGCAGAAAGATGCCCCTTCCATAGCAGCAGCGGCGCAAAAGACTCATCGCTGCACAAATGCACGCGTTTCATCCATGCTCGCATGGTTACACGTCAGTGTGAATGGATTCAGACATTCTGCAAGCTCAAATCCACTTTCAAAACTACAAACGTTTATGTACGTTTGGCAGTCGCTGACACAGGGGCCAGAGGGGAAGTGCAGAAAACAAGGGGACGTTCAGGCTGCGAGGTGCCAAAGCGCTGAGCAGCACGCAAGAAGCTACACGGCGACTTTTTCGGGTGGTCAAGGAGCGCGATCAACTGGTTCCCACAGGAAGTCAGCTTGGAAAACCAATAAGAGTCCTCCTGGCTTGTTGCCCCCGTATGACAATCGGCCGGGCACATTTACACTCGATTCACTGCGCAAGTGTACTGATAGCAGCACAGTGCGTATCTATACAGGCCGGTTTGCTTCTGCAGTGCGTCGATTTCTACCTTATCTTGAATAAATGCATGCAACGAGCACTGTAACGTGCACGAGGCGCACCGCAGCCTCGGGTCAGGGCAACGCAGGCTTTTAGGGTTAGCGTTGTGAATACCATTCCACAGAGCGAGCAACTTGCAACATTTGTGAGCAAGAAAGTAACCTTTTAGGCATTCGAAACGGCCTTGGATAAGCTAATCAGCAAGTTCCCACTTTTCACAACTTCGAGAAACAGTCTAAAATGTTCGGAGATCTAAGATGACCTTCAGACAGGCATATTTTACATTTGAATTATCGATATAATGAACTATTTAGCGATCCTCTTTGAGTTCTATATATGCGGGATCACATGCATATCCAATAATTCAATATATCAGTGTTCATTATATTGATGTTCAATGCATTCTATGTATTTAATGAGAAAAGGACAACAGACAATAACAGTTATTAAACAAATATAATTAAATATGCAATTAAGAGGTAACCACAAGGGCTTAGAGAAAAATAGAAAAAAAAATGATTACAGAGCGGCTTTTTGTGATATGCGAGAGCCATCTGTCACAAATTCAGTATCATGCGAGGTGATCGTGGAGCGTCTAAATTCTATATTTCAATCGCAAGAGCACTAATTATTCAAAGATTGTTTTCATGCCATACCTAGGACAATTTACAGACCTTAGGTGGCAGCCTCCAAAGTTGCAACTATGATGCCCAATCTCGGCTTGTGAAAACACATGGACTTTTTTTTTTAATCTCGTAACAAAATCTGCAGCACTAAGTTTACATAAATTATACAATTGGAGTTGCCCGGCCTCTGATTACTAAGGTTAGTGTTGACCTTTGTTCTTTTACATGTGCGATATCCCTTGTAAAGGAGTACAATTCCTACCGTGGTTACTGGCCCAGGCATGGTTAATCGGCTATTTTCTACACCAAGCTTGTTGGCAAAGTCGCAAAACTAGACAGGAGCATGACATCAACTTAAGAAGCTTACTTGTCGGGGGTGCTTTTCCGCAGATCAATGCCAAAAACGTAAGCGTCTTCGCCACAGCTGAGAACCGTGTGGGGTGAGTCGTTTTCAATGGCAAGCTGCAGTAGAGAACATAGATGGCAGTGACTACTTAAACGTTTTACTAAGCCGGAAACTGATAACATGCACATAGGGATGACGCAGTGAATTTGGTATGCACTTTGCCACTGTGTGGAGGCATTCTTACTGCTTTATAAAGTCCTGCCTTTAAAGGGCCTCTCACCAGGTTTGGGCATTGCAAACTGGCAAGCGTAGATCATGTGCTGATGATCATGTCAGCAAAATTTTTCGAAGGGCCGTATGGCGTCAAAGATAGCATAAATGTGAAATAAAAGCCTGTGCTCCCTTCCTCCTGAGAAAGCCCCACTTTCTGCCAGAGAGTTAAGGCGACATGCACAAATACCTCTACGTGAGATCCCCTGCCAGTAACATCAACAGTTATGGCACGCGACTTTGGTAAATAATTCAGTGCAATGTGTGCAATACTTCCACTGGGAGTGCACGGTGCAGCAAAGAGAAACAGGTTAAAAAAAGAGGTGGGATTTGTGATGTAATCACGACACGATACTTTATCTCGTGCGTAGGAGAAGGCAGGGAAGAAATGTCACCTGCGGATGTTAGTCGAGGCCGAAGCATAGCATTGGCAGCGAAACTCGCCTCTGGGCAGCATGAAAACGCAAGACTTCAATTTCTTCAGTCTTCTCTAATAAAGAACCATTCTGACAAATTCTTGCAGTAAAATACTCCCTAGATGACACTCTGCAACTTCCAGTGGGGCCTGGTGAGAGGTGTGGGAATCCTCGTGTCCTATGACAGTTGCACGTGTGGAAAACATCACGTTGGGCACAAGCACCAGCAGGTTTGAGGAGAGGAGGGAAGCTTTCCTTTCGTGGGCACAGCACGGTAATTGCAAGCGCGAGGTCTTTCACATGAAATCGCTCCGACATTGCCCGAGCCTCTTTCGTTTTTTGAGAGGAGCTTTGGCGATGTAAACTATAGCTGGCTGCCAGGCACGTACCCAGGATATTTTTTCGGGGGGGGGGGGGGGGGGAACCACCTCCACCTCCATCATCATCATCATCATCATCATCATCATCATCATCATCATCATCATCAGCCTGTTTTATGCCCACTGCAGGACGAAGGCCTCTCCCTGCGATCTCCAATTACCCCTGTCCTGCGCCAACCAATTCCAACTAGCGCCCGCGAATTTCCTAATTTCATCGCTCCACCTAGTGTTTTGTCGTCCTCGATTGCGTTTCCCTTCTCTTGGTACCCATTCTGTAACCCTAATGCTCCAACGGTTATCTAACCGGCGCATTACACGACCTGCCCAGCTACATTTTTTCCTCTTGATGTCAATTAGAATATCATCTATAGCCGTTCGCTCTCTGATCCAAACCACTCTCTTTCTCTCTTAACGTTATGCCTAGCAATCTTCGTTCGATTGCTCCTTGCGTGGTCCTTAACTTGCTCTCAAGTCTCTGCTCCATATGCAGTGGCAAAATGCACTGGGAAATGCACTGGCAAATGCACTGGCAAATGCATTGGCACTGGACATATTGCACTGGCAAAATGCGCTGATTGCACACCTTACTTTTCAATAATAATGGTAAGCTTCCAGTCAGGAGCTGGCAATGTCTGCCGTATGCGATCCAATCTATTTTTATTCTTCTGTGAATTTCCTTCTCATGACCAGGGTTCCCTCTGATTAATTGACCTAGGTAAACGTACTCCTTCACAGTCTCTAGTGGCCGACTGGCCATCCTGATCTCTTGTTCCTTTGCCCGGCTATTTATCATTATCTTCATCTTCTGCCTAATAATATTCAACCCCACTCTTACACTCTATCTGTTAAGGTCTCCAATCATTTGTTGTAACTCGTCTGCATTGTTGTTGAATAGAACAATGTAATCGGCAAACCGAAGGTTGCTGAGATATTTGCCGTCGATCTTTACTCCTAAGCCTTCCCAGTTTAATAGCTTGAATTCGTCTAAGCACGCAGAAAATAGCTTTGGAGAAATTGTGTCTCCCTGTCTGACCCCTTTCTCTATAGGTATCTCCCTGCTTTTCTTGTGTAGAATTAAGGTAGCTGTAGAACCTCTGTAGATATTCTAACGCGAAAGACGAGTCAGTAAGACGAGAAACTATTTACAGATTATATTTACAACAACGGTTGCAGCGCTGACCGGTTAGATTCACAGCGCGAGCTCAGTTCGTTCTTCCTCCTCTTTTCTGGAGTGATGGCGCCTACGCGCCTCGTTCAAACAAACAAATACCTCACGCATGTAGCAATAATTTCCAAGCTTTTTACGTAAGCGTTCTGTACTCCTTGATTACGTAGTGCCTCTACGATTGCTGGTATCTCTACTGAATCAAATGCCTTTTCGTAATCGATATAAGCCACATAGAGAGGCTTATTGTACTCTGCAGATTTCGCGATAACCTGGTTGATGACATGGATGTGATCCATTGTAACGTATCTCTTCCTAAAGCCAGCCTGTTCCCTTGGTTGACAAAATCCAGTGTTAACCTTGTTCTATTGGAGATTATTTGGTAAATATTTTATATAATACTGGGAGCAAGCTAATGGTCCCATAATTGTTGAATTCTTTAACGTCTCCTTTTTTGCGTGGATTAGTATAATGTCTGCATTCTTCCAGTTTTCTGGGACCCTTGCAGTCGATAGACACTTCGTATAAAGAGCCACCAGTTTTCCAAGCATTATGTCTCCTCCATCTTTGATTAAATCGACTGTTATTCCACCTTATCCTCCCTCTCTTCATCGTTTCATGTCTTGCAGGGCCCTTCTGACCTCATCGCTAGTTATAGGAGAGTTTCTGTATCCTGTTCATTACTGTTTCTAAATGAACTATCGTGACTCCTGTGGGTACTGTATACAGGTCAGCTTAGAATTTTTCCGCTGCTTTTACTATATCTTCGAGATTGCTGATGATATTATCCTTCTCATCTTTTAGTGCATACATCGTGATCTGTCCTATGCCAGGTTTCTTTTTTACTGATTTCAGGCTGCGTTCATTTTTTACGGCTTCTTCAGTCTTTCTCATGTTATAGTTTCGAATATCAGTTATTTTCGCCTTGTTGATCAGTTTTGACAGTTCCGCGAATTGTGTAACGCTGTGCGGCCGCCAGTCCCATACAACCGCGTAGAGCGCAGGACTCTACGATTCTAGATGTACTGCGCTCACTGCGCAAAGTTAGAAAAACACCCACATAAGCACAGCAGAGAAGTGGCTACGTGAGGCGGTTCGACCGATAACTGTAGAAGCGTCATTCAAAACAAGTAATTGTTCTCCACTTCCGGCGGCGTTTTCTCTACTTCCTTTTTAAATAAAAAGATGTTGATCCATAAATATTCTCATAAACAACGTTTAACTTTTTTATTATTCGCTTTTGCTTGCAGTTTGGTTGTTGCCTTGGCTCTCTTCCTTAGTAGATCGCTTAATTTCTCAACTCCTTGCGATTTTTATCAATAATAATAATAATATTTGGGGTTTTACGTGCCAAAACCACTTTCTGATTATGAGGCACGCCGTAGTGGAGGACTCCGGAAATTTTCGACCACCTGGGGTTCTTTAACGTGCACCTAAATCTAAGTACACGGGTGTTTTCGCATTTCGCCCCCATCGAAATGCGGCCGCCATGGCTGGGATTCGATCCCGCGACCTTGTGCTCAGCAGCCCAACACCATAGCCACTGAGCAACCACGGCGGGTGTTGCGATTTTTATTTCCAGTTGCCAATTTTGCACATAAAGTGCTATACAGTTAGGGAAAAACAGACGAGGTAATGGGCGACAGTCATCTTGCTTATGGGTTTAAGGGTTATTGCAGGGTTTCACGATGGACACTCTTCCATATTACTTTATTTCCCACCTTATCTAACCCATATCACGTGTATATGGTTCCGGGCATCTGCCAGCGTCGCGGCGAGCCGTTAACTCAAGGAAACAATGAAGCATAGGGATAAGTTAAACGCAATTGGCGTTTTCTCCGGCCGCAACTCGTTCCATGAGAGTACAGACCAGCTGAGTAACAGCCGCATCCCCCTCCTGGTCCCAGGATCAGCCTAAACAAAGAAGGTTGAACTAACAAAGCAACAGCTATGGGCGTGACGGTTGAATAGATGGTGACAACGAAACGCTTCTCGAGTTAATCGTGCGGGTGCGGAATCTACGAGAAAACTGTCCTTCACATTACAAGAGATGCCGATAACTACCGCCATCTAAAAGGAGTGAAAAAGTCATCACAATGCTGACCGATGAACAGCTGCGAAGTCTCAACATTGATCTGGCGGCGCTTTAGGAATGTGGAAGGAGTGGTGGCGTGAGTGGGGAGAGGGGGGGGGTTATGCCACTTGATTTCGGGGGGGGGGGGGGGGGGGGGGGGGGGGGGCGGGCCCCCCCGGGCCCCCCCGGGCCCCCCCGGGCCCCCCCGGGCCCCCCCGGGCCCCCCCCGGGCCCCCCCCTGGGTACGTGCCTGCTGGCTGCCCTGAATCGCGAGCTGCAATCCTAATAAATGCTATAGTAAATATGGTTGTTCACTACTGTTTCCTTCAGCTTGTATCAGACTGTGGTTGGTTAGCAGATGTGCCAACCACAATGTGCAGTGTGCCGAGGCGTAGTGCCGTTGGCAACCCCTTATCCCTACGGGGGCTGCTTAAGTGTCCTACAAGAAAAAAATCTCGGGATGCAGCAGATGTCTTGCATCAACCTGAATTTTGAGAGGGTTATTTCTAAATTTTTGATGTTCAATAAACCTGAATACTCTGCCACGAAAATATACCACCTCATGGCGAGCTCGTGTGGGAGCTTCAAGACAACATTATATGTCGAATATTTACGTCTTGCCTGGCTTATGCCTCCTCTCATAGTAAGCGGCTTTCTTTATGGTATAGTAGAAAGGTAATTAATGCAGCTAAATAATTTTTGCCTTTAGTATCCCTTTAGAGTAGAGCTACAGTCAAACCTCAATATATCAAACACAGATATATCGAATTATTGCGTATATTGAACACTTTCTATATCACCTGGAAAATAGGATGCATTTTAAATTTTTTATTTCGGTCGGACGTAGAATGGATATATTGAAAGGCACCACCCAGGATCACGTGCACGGTGTTGACAGGCGGTGAACTTTCCCACAACACCCTCAAAGATAGCGGTGGCGCGACTGGCATTTCCGACTGCTGCAAACCGCAGCTGCACAGATCGATCACACTGAGGGCGTCATTTGAACGTAGTGGTGTACGCACGCGGCAGCTTGGCTAGTTCGACCACATCAACGCTGCATTGCATTTGTCGCACTGACTCCTTCTCGGTGCCGCGCTCTGTGCCTGCCGAGCCTCGTGAGAACTGACGGTTTGCATCCACAATGACGTGTGACGGCGCGCGCTCACTGGGCTCACTCATAGATGCCTTGGCAGACGCCACTTCATACTTTGTTAGTGACAGTGTTTCAAAATGCTTCGATTGACGGACGTGGAGATTGCAGCAGAAGTAGCAGCCAAACGAAGACGCTGCCGAGGTTGATATCGCAAGCGCTGATGTTGCCCCACTCCCGACTTCAACTGGGGCTGTAGCTGCTTAGGCCCTTCCTCGCCACTACTGCGGTGCAATAGAGGGCATCAGCCTATCGCTTGTGGATCGTTTAGAGTATGTTGAGGACTCCATGTTTAAGCATGGGGCTGTCAACAAAAAAGCAGGCTGCACTGCTGCAGTACTTTTGTTGAGGACTCCATGTTTAAGCATGGGGCTGTCAACAAAAAGCAGGCTGCACTGCTGCAGTACTTTAAGCCAAAGAAATAAATACTTTGTGAAAAGCTTCAAGTTAGTACAGTCAGTCAAAGTCACTTATAACAATATTCAAGTGCCACGAAAATTCCATTGTTATAACTGGGTTGCATTTAAAAAAGAAATCAAAATGGGGGATGGATAGCTGTTCCGAGAACTATAATGGTGGGGAGGCCAGTTCTCCCCACCACCTTCATCCGTCCGTCTTTTGACTGTGTCAACTCGTTTAACTCTTTAACTCTGTTTCCTGTCCACTGCAATCGCGTGTTGTTAACAAGCCGCAGCTGTCGGCGTTCAAGAATGGCACTGCTATAACAACTGCAAACAGGGGTCATGGGCAGCTAGTGACATACGAGCTCCGCAGAGGCATCACTTTGATGGTATCAAAAGGCGTCTTTTAAAAGATGTGGGAATGTTGCCGCGGCTGATCGTCACAACCATCTCGCCACATACTTTCCACTGGCTTGCATGAGAAAACCGCATGTCCGTCAGCCTTGCTTGATTTATGTGAAGCTTGCCAACATCCTTCTTCAAGGCATCCAGGTGCTTCACATGGTGAAGCGGAAGGTACCCCTTGCGAAAATAAGCCCATGAGGGATTGAATTATCTACAAGACCTCCCGCGGGTACAATGTTGAGGTAGCCTGCCCTACCTAGCCCTACCGCATCAGCACTGCCATTGTGGCCATCACTGTTGCTATCTGTTGCAAGCACGTTCATGACAATCACCTCATTGGTTAGAAGCACTTCGTTGCGCTTTCTTTTCACCGGCAACATTGTGCATTGCAGCTGATCAGCGGGTGGATCAGCCATGTTCTGTTTTGGCGGTGAGTCAAATGAGGCCGAGAAACTATGTGGACAGGAACGACTTTGATGCAACGAACAAAGACAAGCACCAGCGACTTCATCCGTTAGCATAATTGCGCAGAATGAGGGCCCAGCCATAGAGGCCTACCGAGCAATCGGGAAGCAGCGCCAGCATTTTATGTCGGTAGTCTAGTCAGTGCAGTCGTGGCAGTCAATTCGTGTTTTGGAGGGGTGGAAGGGTGACGGCAGAGATGCGCGCAAAGCTGGCGTGGATATCTCATGGAGAGAAGTGTGCGGCGGCCCGCATTTCACTTTTTCGTTTTTCTTTTCAAGGATTTTGCATTCCATAACCTTTTGGCACGGACACTTAGCAGCCAGACTCATTGCCAAGCTGCATTATTGTTATAAGTGATAATGCACCATGGGGACATTGTAGTAAGTGGGTTATTTCTCCATAGAAAACATACAAAAGTTGACGGTGCAGCAGCTTTTCATTGTTATAACTAATATATTGTTAAAACCGGTATCATTATAAGTGGATTCGACTGCATTTACTGTGCCACAATTGGGGTGTGATCGGGGATTGTTGTTTGGAGTGTGCATTCGCTTCCGCCACGCGTGATTAGCCTAGGCCATGCCGACTTCACGCGGCTGACAAAGTTGGCGCGACCTAGGCTGATTGCGTGCGGCCCAATCAAATGCGTGCTCCCTGCTGACGAAGTTGGCGCGGCCTAGGCCAAATGCACGTGGCACAACAGAATGCGTGCTCCGAACAACCATCCCCGATTGCACCCTTGGTTCATCGATTGATTTGCAGCAGTTTTTGACGCATTTTTTACGTGATTTCATATATTGAATTCTGGCTACATCGAACTATATCGCGATCACTGCACTCTTCAATATATCGAGGTTCGACTGTGTAAGAATTTTATGACCATCCCTCAGAAATAAAATAGACGGAAACAAGCAGCAGAGGAGCATATGGCAGAGGGTATTAGGAAACTTATCTTGACAGAGCAGCGGCTAATGCCATTAAAGCCCCTGAACTAGCTAGATAAGATAGACTTCGTGTAGAATGTCTTTATTCTTTTTCTTCTTCTTCATATTGCTCAAATAAATATAAAATGAAATATTTAAGTATTTCTCTAAAAACTAAGTGTGATATTATAGATCAGAAATATTGTTGACCAGCTGTATGGTCAAATGTAAATGTATGGTCAAAACTGTTGTTTGGCACTTGCTTTGACAAGGTCAATGTGTTCCTTTGAGATCCATCTCTATGGAGATAAAAAATAAGAGTGTGCTTAAACAAAGGACACAATTTTCGCATTGATGAGAATATGACCACCACATGTGCTAAGAAGAGATCGCTGAAGCATTCGGATTTTGTCACAAAACATCTGCTGCTTCTCACAGTCGCCATTTTTATCGAGATTGTGCAGCCCCATGACAAGTACCAACTGCATTAGGTACAACTGCAATCGGCAACGAGACATGAGGGCAATTGTGCTCGAACATAACAGAAGCTTGATATGCCACATAATGGGTCCAACCCAAGGCCAATACTGAAGAGGTGTTTGTATCACAGTGTTTGCACATCATTCTATCCCAAGTGTTTTTAATTGAGATGTCAGCCATTGCAGATTACATAGCAAGTAAAGCGACAACAAATTGGGATGCTTTCATGTCCTTCCTTTAATTCCAGTGTCAGATAATTCAACAAGTCATTTTGGTGCTACTACAGTAAAACCTTGTTAATTCGAACTCTGTTTATTCGAAATCCCGCGTAATTCAAAGGTTTTCGGCGGTCCCAACAGTTTGCATGCAAATTTTGCCGGATAATTTGAACAGCCAGCATGCCCATATCCAGATACTACGTCAGTTTAAACCATGTCCTCCATGATTTTTCCGTGCCTCCGTGATCCGCAGCGGTAACAGTGAATTGCTGCGCACTGTAAGCAGACTGGAGGACGCCGCCAACGGTGCGGCTAACTACCGCGCCAAGCCATGCATTGATGACTACTGTATTTACACGATTGTAAGTCGACCACTTTTTTAAATTTGAAAATCTGATGTGAAGGGGGGAGGGGTCGACTTACAATCGAAACCAAAACATGGCACTGCCAAAAAAGCGAGATCAACGGGAGCTACAATGTAGTTAGAATTTTGTTTGCTCTATGGCCCTACTCGTAGCTTTTCGCTATTCCGCGCGTTTTTTCGCTTTTCGGAAGGGTTTTTCAACATTTTTGAGATTTTTACAGAGCACACAACACTCATGAGGGGGTGTCGATAGTTGATGGAAGCGCCGCTGTTCCATTCACGGCGGCACCCTCAGAATGGCGGCGCTTCCAGGGAGTATCGGTAGTTCATGGAAGAGCACTGCTCGCGGGTTTCTCTTTGCCTCTTGCACTTAGCTTTCTTGACTAAAGGCATCTGTTTGACGCGTTCCACTTGACTGCCGGCTACGTGCTACTCCTATGCTTCCTCAGTCGTCATGAGTGCTCCCGGCCCACTAATCATTCGGCACTCGTTCACAGTAGCGTTCAAGAGGGCTGCCATCCTTTACGCCGAAGAAACAAATCACTGCGCAGCGGGCCGGAAGTTCGATGTTTCTGAACAGGTGGTGCGAGAGTGGCGACCGCAGCGAAGCGAAATTTTCACCTGTGACGGCAAGTGAGTAATTTTTTACGTGCCGAAGTCTGGATGCTTTCCAGAGCTGTGAGCTAAGCTTGCCGCGTACGTCGCTGAAATGCGCAATCGGTCCCTGCCAGTGAAGTGCGACATGGTCATGAAACAAGCCTGGATCTTCGCCTTTAAGGACCTGCTCCGCTGTGAGTACTTGTGGCTAGCGGCAGATGACCGCGAAATTACACCAACCGGACCTGTCAAAAGAGCCTCCCTGACGGCTGCGTGTGGTTGGGTGCATTCGGCGTGGGCTGCTGTTCCACAAGATGTGGTGCGGTGGTTTGCCAAATGTGAAATTTCTCGAGACGACGACGCGCTGTGGGACCGTAGCAACGATGAGAATGGCAGCACTAGTGAAGACGAGTAGTCCAGTGACCATGTCAGCTACTAATAAATTTTCGTTATAATGCGCCCTCAAGTATGCTCTCCTTTTTTTTTTCCTGTCACGCGATATGCAGGGGGGTGGGGTCGACTTACATTCGAGTCGTCTTACAATAGTGTAAATACGGTACTTCAAGTGACCGTTTTTCAGGCGAAATAAAGATGCAGTGTTGATACAGCCACATTTCGTAGGTTTATTTCTCGTTTTTCGTCCATTTTTGATAATTCGAAAACCCGGTTAATTAGATGATTTTTCGCGATTTGACGGACTTCGAATTAACGAGGTTCTACTGTATAAAGGTGATATGAACAGTAGTCAACTGTGACAAGTTTCTATAGCTCAATTGGTGTGGGAAAGTCATTGTCAAAACAAAAAGGCAACACTGACCATATATAAAGATAAACAGACAATCACCTGTCTGTGCTTTTATAAAGTCAGCAATGCCTTCTTTTTTTAAGCTGCAGAATGTAAGAAATTAAGCTGCTTAACTCGAAAGGTTCCCTAGTGGCAATTTTTTTTTTTATGTTGGAAATCGAATTGACCTCTATTGAAGACGATCCAAGAGAATACCTTCCTGAGTAAGCTGGGGGCGCAAATGAGGCAGAGTCTCTGTGCACAGCACTGTCATGTCCCCCCCCATGTGAGGAGAGCAGGAGCATTGGGCTGTTTAAATTTTTTTACTGCAGTATCTTTGAGATTGGCCCACATTTTTAGATTGCACATGGCTGTGGGAACGACCCACGAAAAAGGCTAGAGGCATGCACACCTAACACAGAAAAATGAGGGTAACTCACAGAGAAAGTTACGGAATTTGCGATGCCCACAGTTAATAGAGGGACACGTTCAAAATGTTTTTAACCTCTTAAGAACTCAGACTATGGGTGTATTGAACTAATATGTGATGAAGATGCACATACAGGGCCATAAAAACTGTGCTATGTATTACAAGACCCACAGAAAGACAAAGCAGTGCACACATATAGAACAGTGAGTGCAGCATGTATGCTTCTTTGTCCTTGCATGTGCATTGTACTGCTTTCCATGTGCATTGGGTGCAAGTTAAAGAAACCTCAGTGGTCAAAATTAATCAGAATCTACCATACAGCATGCCTCGTAATCACATCGTGGTTTTGGCACGTAAAATCCCAGCATTTATTTTACCTTAACGAAATCAAAGCTGGTGAGTGGTGCCGAATTGCAATGCCTATAATGGTGCCATAGTGAAACAGGACTCCCACTTTGCGCCGCCTGAAGCAGGGAACAGCAGCACATTTGTGTTATCGACTTAAATAAAGTGCGCAGCATGCTTCCATGGGCACAGACACCCGTCTTCACCTATCTGTGAAACAGATAGGTGAAGATGCTTATTGCAATAGGGTTGGAGGAGGTAGCCGTGAATGCGGTGTGCGATGACCAGGGAGGAAATCTGCTGGTACTGGAATGGGAGACCGACCGAGAGAGCGCCGGCATTTTCACAAAATAAAGCTAGGGAGGTGACCATGACGCCTAGATGTTTTAATGCAATAGCTTTAGAGCACAAGCTCAAAGAACCTGTCTGCGTCAAAATTAGAAAGAAACCACCACTTCTTTTAACTCATTTATTTCAGGAAAAACTTAGTTAAATCAAGTTCGGCCAAGTTTGTTAATTCGGGTTGATGGTAACACTGAACCCTATGGGTACCTGCCAGGGAATGGAAATTTCTTTTTAACGTAGGGAACTTCGTAAAATCGGGTTTCGCAAGATCGAGCTTTAACTGCACCTGGTAATAAAGCCAATATAACTGAACCACTTCTGCTTTATCAAGAGAAAGATGTGGCTAATAGGACACATTAGGCGGACACTCATGCATTAAAAAATGGTCTGCATACCTTCATGCTGTAATTCACTTGTAATTGTTAGCGAAGTACTAAATGCGTGTTGCCTTCAACAGTGGACCGTACAGCACACCTAGTAAACCAGAGGGAAGTATTCTCAGGCGATCACTTTCGGGGATACAATTACTTTCACTAGATTTTGTGCAACTCGTCACCAGACATGACGAAGTATATGGTCAACAGCCTTCCTGGCATTGAGAGAAGACGGCAAGGTTGGCACAGAGCCAAGAACGCTGTCAGCCATATACGTTGACATGTCCGGTGCTGGGTTACGCAAGATCTAGTGAAAGTGAGCGTATACTCAAAAGTGAATACAGTCCCAGAATATCTTCCCATGAATCTTTCTATAATATGGGGCACGCAACTATGTGTGGCACATTCTGCAACGAGCCTTTACCTTGTGGGCAGTAGCCCTGTGCTGAGCAAGTCTCCTGGTTGTCTTGCAGACACCCGTCGAGGATAGTTCCGCCAACCGAACCAGGCCATCACGGGCACAGCTCACTATGTAACAGTCGCCAGTCATGGGAACAAACTTGGCCTGTACAGGGAAGGGAAAGGAGAGGGAACACAACAAGTTCAAGCACCCTGGCTGCTCAGCAAGTGGAGCTGCTTCAAGCCTTGCAAAGTGGTTTTTGCGCCAGCAGACCCGAACATAAAGAAGGGGCACAGGACTCATGAAGCACTTCGTGTGGATCTTATCAGCCAAAAATGTGAAGCAGCCACACAGATACGCCAAGCTTTCCCTCCAAGGCCTCCTCGCCCAGTGCAGTCTGAGCCTTTCTCCTCGCCGCACTCTCATTTGCTGCAAAACCATAGCCGACAGCCTTCATGCCCCCAAAATGCCTGTGGTAGTATTCGATTGCTCGTAGCCCCCCAGCATGACTCAAGCGGAAGAGGTAGTTCCGGCAACTGTTTTTTGAAAGTGCAAACGTGAGAAGGTGCCTTTAGGAACAGTTTTTCCTGCAGCGATGAGCCCATTCACATCATTGGATGCCTTTCGGACTTCCTCACAAACATGATGTAACCCGTGAGCCAGGCACATGACGTGTAGCACTTGAGTGCAGAAACGAAAAGAGGCCGTCTTGTGCACATAAGGTGCTGCATCAGTGTACACCAGCAAGACCTTGCTGTCGACAATTACAGATGAATAAAGCGACTACAACGAAGCATTGACAAAGTATGCCATCGTCTCACTATTTGTTTTCTTAAGAGGCTTTCAGCTCACTAAAAAAAGGTTTCGTGTTCTTGCCTTCAGCTAACAAAGTGAAACCAAAACAAAACATGGTACAGTCGCCGACCGTTTATTCGGACCTCACGGGGACTGCGAAAATGTCCGAATAAACAGGTGTCCGAAAAAGCAGATTAAGAAAAAAAAATGAAATCCTTTATTTCCACGCACTTATTCGGGCTCGGCAGTAGGCTTGGAAGAAATCGTGAATGCGCCGTTGCACGCTGTTCCGTTTACGCGCAATCAGATAAGCCTGAATCTCAGAGAGGGTCGTACGGTCACTATTGGCGGCTGAAAGTACAGTCACTGCTTGTACACGCTCCGCATGCGACGGCAGCGCAGCACATGGTGCGTCATCTTCCGACTCAGTCATCGTCCGGCGGTGCAGCAGAAACCTGACGAATGATCTTGCCGTCGTCGAGTTCTGCGCATGTCAATACAGCAGTGTCAGCACCTATGAAACTGTCAAGTGAGACGGTGTCCGGAATCGCAATGCCACCACTGCGCAGGTCTTGGCAGAACATTTTCCGCGTCAGTAGGGAGCACATCGGAAGGCGACAAATCCTCCCGGCACCCGCTTGCCGGCATTCCCCAGCGCAGTCTGCACGGGCACTGTCGGCGCCATTAGACCCTTGACGCGATGTTTACGTATGCCGTGTTGGATCACCGAAACCTCGACACAGCACACAAAGCAAACACCACAGTGCCGACACCAGTCGCACAAACGAAAAACGCGGCCTGCTCGCAGCGTCAATGCCTCTTGCGCGAAGAAACAAATCAGCTGCTGGATTGTCTTGACATGGCTTACTAAGCTGAAACCGGAACTGCTGCAGAGCCGCTCTATCTAACCAGGCAGAAACGATGATGATGAGCGGGGATTTCCAGTAGCGCCACTTCGTGGGGCAGCAAGGAAGCTCCATTCAAAACAAAAATGGCGTTCAGCAAGTCGAACCATGCACCGGTCAGAGTCAGTGCATGGTGCTCTCGACCGAGTTGGCTAAAGGAGTGTCCGAAAAATCAGACGAGAGGTTGCAAGGTGTCCGAACTTTCGGCAGTTGTTATACATTATGGTCTATGGGGAGAATGGCGGTGCCGCGAAGCTGACCGAATAATCGGGCATGTCCGAATTTTTGGAGTCCGGAAAATCGGTCGGCGACTGTAAACAGCATTTTTAGGCCCTAGAACCAAATTAGGAGTGAATGCTGAAATAAGCACTTAGGGCACAATTAAATTGCATTTAAAGTGCCTAGAATGACTTAATTCATGCTTATATATCAAGAAGGCATGATAGAAACATAAGGGAAAAAATAGGCATTTTGCCTTAAAGTCCCTTTTCTGCTGATCATTCTCAACAAATTTGTCTCACTAGTTTGGTAGACATGACACTGCAGTTCATCAAAGTGTTCATTATCTCGGAGGTTGTGTAAGTTCCTAACACACTAAATCGTTAGCACCACAGCTTGTGCTCTTCGACTGAGGAACTGAAAAAGTACAGGCTGACTGTAAACAAGCCCATTTGGTGTGCGACGCCGGAGCAAATAACTGCACCGTTATAGTTTCAGAAGAATGAAAAGGAGGCAGCATCACAGAAGAAAAAGCCACTTCATAAAGAATGAGTCGGGTCACTTATATCTCTCTTTGCAAGAGGAGCTTTCATTCAAGGATAAGAAGATAAGATGTGGCTGTCTGGGCACTTCAACCATAATAATTTCAGGTCCGGTACACACCTTCAAGTCCATGCTTGTATGGAAAAGAAGAAAGAAAAAAAAAGAGAGGGCATGATACAAGCACACAACTACCTCTTCATTTCAGAGTGCCCAAGACCTACGTGCAGTAAAGCCTTACAAATTCCCAATTACGTATAAGGTCGCTGGATCTCCATCCCACTCATGATAGCAGGACATTCAGCACACTTATGTATAGTCCTGAGTCTTCCCAGCTGTTGTAGTATTTAATTGTGTAAGACACTCTCGCATAACATCCACATCCCCAACTTTCTTCAAGGTTGAAGACTAAGAAGTGGAGGAGGAAGGGGAAAAAAATATTGCGGCTTGAACAAATTGCATTTGGTATCAGTTGATACTGTTGCCGAGTGTTTTAAAGTTATTGAAATGCCTAACAGCATGAATGGCACAGAGAACGATCATCTTTGGGAGCGTTCCAATAAGGTTGTAAGCTCCAGTGACGATGGGAATGACGTTGAGAGTGGGAGTAATGAAAAATTAAGTGGAACTTAAGCTAAATCTGAATGTAGTATGTAGCCAATGTTAAAATTACTGTGTACACCATTCCTGAGTACTCACATGCCCAGCTTGTGTAAGATCTGCATATTGCCAAGATTCCATTAAAAAAAGAAAAGTGGGTATTAGGGTACATCCTATTCCTGTGGTTATGTGAAAGTTGTACTGGAGAAAGTTCACCAGAAAGGTGCTGGCTCAGCTTCTGCCCATGCTCCGTGAGTGTGGTGAAATCTGTCTATTGCAGCTGCACTGTTGCAGTTATGCAATGCTGTCTTACTGTATACATTACCACCTTTGCATGCCATGTCACATGTAGTTCCTCCCCACAAAATAACTTTCCCTGAAACGACTATGCATAAATCTTGCGAATGCTCCCTGGCATGTCGTCATACTCAACTCCCCATCACCAACACACAATAAATGTCCGTCCACGTCATGTCGCGTTGCTTAGTGGTTAAGTTGTAACAACAACAAAGCTGTGCAAGAAGCTTTGTACTTGTGGTTAGGACCAGCTCCCTGTCCGTTTCTTTTCTGTGTGAGCTGTCTTTTAGCAGCAGTCCTAAACAAGAACACTTAGTACTTCAGCCTAGTCCACCTTGTCACCCACAGCTGCCCCACCATTACAAGTCCCACATACAGATTGGGTACGGTACAACCTCGTTAAACTGCACCTGCTTAAACACAGTAGTTTCATTTTAAAAGTAGTAAAGTCAAATCCCTGACTCAGCGGTCATTGACCATAAGGCGTTCTGTATTCGGATAAACCGTACCAGCTTATTCCTTATGTATCGATTAACACATAATGTTTCCACTTTTCGTCGCGCAATCACGATGGTGCGTCGTTCCCATCGGGCGGCCTGGCAGAACAACAAGCCTCAGAGGTCAGAACAACGGCCTCCAAGTGCCCTGTGCATTTGCGCATTAAGCCACAACATCAACATCATTTGGGCACCTTGCCAGAGAGTGTTGTGGTGTCGTGCAAGCTAAAACTCGCGTCATGCCAAAACTCAGATGAAAAACACTGGGTGCTCAGCATAGAAGAAAAATTGGACATCGTTCATGCTATCGAACGTGGCACGAAGAAGTCGGCACTGGCACGCGACAGCTGGACATCTACCGCTGACTACGGTGTGTGGCATTTGGAATGTGAAGAAGTTGCTCGGCAGCGCTGCTGCAACCGTGAAGAGATGGCTACGAGGTTAGACTTTTTGCCATCGTTGGCTCTGTTGTTGCCGAAGTGTCACCTAACGACAGTGACGAGGACAACACGGAAAGCGACAGCACGGGAGATTCAAGCCCGACAGTGGCAGAAGCTGCGCATTACATCAGCCTCATGAATGCAATCGTCGCAACGAGAACAGTAACTCGCAATTAAAAAGGCACCCCGCGACTTCTGCAGCGCTACCGTGCCCGTGACCAGAAATATGCAATGCCAACGAGGAATCTGCCATGCGAGTGTTTGCCGAGAAATAGGGTCTGGCAGAAAAGCTGGCTTGCAGCTTCAGTAGGTTTGAGGACGCTGTCGTTGCTGCTAGGCCACGGCGGCATCAAATGAAAATAACACTTTTGTTGCGCGACGTGAATAAAACTATGTTTTTGCCTTTTCATCGCACTCTCTCTTAGTTTCATTTTAGACAGGTAAGTGGGTGATCTCATGCTATTTCGGTTAAGCAGTACTACCGTATAGTATGTACTTTTCTGAGCTCCAGCCAACTATGGCTTAACAAGGGTTCACTGCATATAAGATTATAAACGGGGATGAGGCACCTCAGAAAGGCTGGCCAACGTTTCACTAGGAGGACCTATCTTCGTCAAAGGCCTTTGACGAAGATAAGTCCTATCCCTGTTTATAACCTTTATACCACAGTGTGCTACTCCATTGGTTGACTCCATTCTTGATTTTGAAGCACATACAAATTGCAATTTGTAAAACTATCGGGACAGAAAAGAGTAAGCACATACGGCAGTTTCAAAGTCATGATCATGCCGATGCATACTCCACCACTTCGTTTTGTTTGGACCTTAGTGCTGCTTTTATGTTGTGCAATTTCTTTTTATTCGAGGTTCTCTACAGTTACTGCGGTCCACGAATCATCCAAATTAGCCAGTGTGCAACCCGAAATATTTGAGTGCATTTGATGCCACAGAACACCGTGCATTTGCTGGAGATACGTCAAGTCTGGATTAGGGCATCTAGTTAACACCTCAATGGATCTCGATGATTTTAGCCAGTCATAAGCAACAGTGGCTTTTTGACTTATGATGAGCCAACTTTATCATGGGTATTTTGCCACTTTATGAATGGCCTGCTTGCATGCAGAAAAAACATCATTTTCTTTCTTTATTTATTTTTTTCGCAACGTACCCATTCTATCCTCATCATTTTCTTGACTTTGACTTTCCACACCACACATTAGCCCCGTAAGAGGCTGATACGATTTACCTGTCTTCTGAAAACACCCAAAGATGCCAGACTAGTTTAAGCATAAACGTGCGCTGCCAAGGCAAGCTAAGTTAGCACAACACAAGCACTGCCTCTTAGTGCATGCAAAGTATCTGCTGTAAATTCAAGCCCCCCGAAGAATGAATATAGCAATGTGATGCCAGATCCTGTTACACTCGGAGCATAATGTTGGCACACAATTCACGCTGCTAATGAGGGGGGTGGGGGGTTTACCACACCAAGCACAGCCTCTCCTCGCACCTGAAACACATTGCTTCGGTGGCCACTGTCGTACTTGAGCACGGGTTCACCGGTCGCCCAATCCCAGATGACGACGCTGAGGTCATCCGATCCACTGGCCAGACGAGTGCCTGTTGAGTTGAAGTGCAGGGCATTGACGCACCCATCGTGGGCGTGCATCTTGTACATGAGCTCCAGTCGCTCCACTATGCGCCGGCTGCCGTAACAGTCCAGGCGAAACTTGTCCACATGTGACGTGGCAGCCGGCCGGCCATACTCGCGTTGCGTCAGGGCGTCCCAGACCAGCCACTTGTACGCAGGTGCAGGGGTGTTTGGCGTTGGGTCGTAATTGCCCTCCAAGCTCTCTGCATCCTGCACACGACACGAAAGCTGCGGTGACTGCCAGGCAAAGCTCGCAGAGTTTCTATGAAGTGTATTTGGTAGTGCGTCCTCTAACCTGCCTACATGGTAAACATGCCAAGACAGTCTGCAAAGCATTGTTAACCATTAAAGGCAAAATGCAATGAAATTTTACTTTGACCAAACTGGTACCAAGTGAGAGCATCATCATCATCATCATCATCATCATCATCATCATCATCATCATCATCATCATCATCATATTTTCCTGTCCACTGCAGGACGAAGGGCTCTACCAGCCATCTCCCATTGCCCCTATCTTGGGCTAGCAGATTCCGACTGCTGGTATGTCTACTGAATCAAATGCCTTTTCATACTCCATGAAAGTCATATAGAGTGGTTGATTGCACTATACAGATTTCTGAAGTGAGAGTATACAGGGTGCTTTTTTTTTAAACAATACAGATTTTTTATAAATAGGCTATAAACACAGCGAATGTGGCATTCTTTGAGGTGTTCCTAATAGGGGTGGGCATACTTTGCCGCTAATAATGTGAGCTTCAGAAGACAAAGAAACATTTATTTATTTACATTTTTATTAATGCCATAGGGGCAGTTTGGCAAATTCGAAGGCAGTCACACCCTCAATTTTTGAACATCTTGAAAGTGCCACGTAATTCGTGATATTTATCATCAAATTTCAACAGTAAATCCAGGCAATATCAAAACCATGCGCCACGGGAGTGCAGAAAAGGTGGCCCCAGCTATCATATCACACCGAAATGGCCTGTGACAACATGCTCGAGGAAGTCTAAAACGAAACATCTCAGCCAGTCGCAGCAGCTACTTACACGGCACGCTCTGCCTGGCTAGCATGAGCAGCTGTGTCAGGGTTTCCCACAACATGCCATAATTCAAACTTCACCCCACACTCCTTGCCTTCTGATGTGCAGCGGGACACAGTCTCGATATTGCATTGATTGAGCTTTGGAATTTGACGACAAATATCTCTAGAATTAAGTGCGATATTCAAGATATTTAAGAGATGGCTGTGCATGAAAATGTCGCTGCCTCCAAATTTGCCATTTAGACAATGGACCCCAAGGCACCAATAAAGAAACTTAATGAATTATTTCTTGTTAATTGGTCTTCTGAAGTTAACATTATTAGTGGCAACAGGTGTCTGCCTCACCTAGGAACTTGTCTTCAAGAACGTAATGAACTCGTCTTCAAGAAAGTGATGAACACCCCGTTGGCTGTGCTCTATGCTTTTTTATAAAAATCTGTATGGTCTAAAAAAAGAAAACAATCTGTACATATACTATATAAATACAAAAAGAATGAGTTGGCAAATGAAGTGTGTGCTGCAAGCTTCGTGAACCTGAATTAGTGTGTGTGAGGTTAAGAAACCATGAGTGGCACAAGAAGTGAAATCACGAAGCCCTTTAGTTCATAAGTCACAACTTTATGGGAAATACAGTTAAAATGTGGATCAAACTTAGAAGGAATGCAGGTGTTCTCGTGCATTTTTATTTTTAATGTACTTTTAGCACAGCCCCCCTGATCCTTCTATCATACATTAGAATATCAGACATCATTAGACTATTAGACTTCTATCATACATAAAGACTAGGTTGCCGTTAAAAAAAACGGCAACTAGTATTTACAAATAAAAGATAGTGCTACTGAGTGTTTTTTATAGATCTACAAAAATAGAACACAGCAGGAGTAATCATTGCCTTTGATCAGCTTCATCAGTTCATACAGTTATTAACACACATCAGCTTAGATGTAATGAGCAATGTATGTAACTGCACAAAATATCAACTAAAAGCAAAAAAGAAATAAGCAAATATACACACACGAGACGTTCCAAAAATGATACCCCCATGACAATCATACCTCCTCTCTGTCATCTTGGCTCATGTGGAAAGTGTCATCACTGTTTATGGAGATATTGTCATCAGAGTCTTCGGTGAAAAAGCTGCTGCTTCCACCTCCTCTGGTTGTGTCACCACTGGTGTCTTCAGAGGTTGAGCCAGACCTTCGTGTCCGACCCAGCAGGTTGAGCAGCCTGCGCTTTTTCTTTTCCTCTGTTTTCTGCTTCTTCTCCTCTGGAAAGCCTAGGAAAAATGAAGAAAAATCAAGTCTTAGCTAGTGCGAAGGTTACGAAATATTAAGCCAGACGAGACGCACACCTTTTCATAGATACACACGCAGTTTATTAACAACAACTTAGGATTGTATGCAGAACAAAAGCCGCAGCAAACTTCAAATAGCAAAGACTGACAAGCAAACACTGTTTTAAGACCTCCCTCATTTTTTCAGTGAATTTGTTGCTTTTGATTTTGACTGCTTTAGGAACTTGTCTGTTAGATGTGCTTGAATTAAGTACCCCTCTGGAATCCTTTTACCATTGGAAGACTTTCAACATTTCGTCGAAGTCCAAAAAGTGATTTTTGAGAACAGTATTAATTTTTCCTGAAATGCGACGCAACATTTGTAACATTGTAGAACAAGCAAAAGTTCGTAAACGTTAAAGAAAATTTCGGGAGAGTTGGTGGGAGAGTTGGCAGGTATGTATATTCCAAAGCATGGCCATAGAGCTGTCACTGTTAGCGGAGATGACCCTCAAGAGACTACTGACACAAAATTCGTCTTGGAATTTTTTTTTGCTATGTTACAGCTGTGGGCCTATTGTATGAGGCCTCAATTCCTCAAATGCAAAAAAAAAAAATTATAAATTCTAGTATCACTCGATGCATATCACTTAATGCAAGAAATTCACTTCACATCACATAATGCAACCAGATCCTCATCAACAATAATCATCAAATTAAGGTGTTCCAAGCTGTTACAGAATTGAGCATTTTATATGGCTGGACTGTGCACACAATCATTTATGTTGTTTTGGCCATGTCAAATGAGGGGATGAATCCAAGGTAGCCTTGAAAGGGGGGCACTATCACCAAAATATATGGAGAACGGGGAATGGGGGGAGGGTGTTCACTTGCACGTCTTAAAGAGGGGGTGGGAAAGGGTGCCCCCTCTGGATCTGCCAGTGGTCAAAGGTCTTCTAGCGCCACCATAACTGTGGTGATGACAAGGCCGAAGTTTGCCTTGCTTGTGAGAACATGCGCAGCGCCTGACTGGATGATCGCCATCACATAATTTCCTTCAGCCTACGATCATCCGGCCTGCATCCATGGCTAGGCTGGCTTCAGCAACGAACATAGGTGCTCATCACTACTCAGCCACCAAAGTCTGATCACTTTAAGTGCCACGAAAACCTACCTATGGAAGATCAACACCCTGCAATCAACACTATGCTTGCATCCAAAGAGAGTTATTGAGCCTCTATGAAAGCAACCCAGTTACTTACTCACATTATGACTGGGGATAGTATGCAGCATTACTAGAGAGACCCATAAACAAAGCAACAGTCTACACAGTTGCAACACAAGCAAATTGCCAGAATAAACTTGCTCCAATCAAGTGCCCCCTTTGGGGTCCTTTAACAATCAGGAGACTGCCAAGACTATGGTTGGAGATCAACAAGTGAAACTTTATCATAAACAGAATGGATTTTTCGTAAAACTTGACAATGCACCCGCAAAATCATAGAACACTGAGTTAGTAAACTTTAAGCAAGAACTTGGGAGAGTTGGCACGTTTGTATTAAAAGTTGAACTTACAAGCATAGCGCATACAACACATGCTAACGATCATGCCTGCAAAGTATTACACTGCTATGCGCCGTGCAAAAAGCAGAAATTCCAAACCAAATGCTGTGCACCCTTCTCCTTGAGGGTTCTGCGCCCCCAGTCGGAGAGCCAACGTCAATCGTACAAATGCACTTAGGTAAATGG
Source organism: Dermacentor variabilis (assembly GCF_050947875.1). Taxonomy (NCBI): domain Eukaryota; kingdom Metazoa; phylum Arthropoda; class Arachnida; order Ixodida; family Ixodidae; genus Dermacentor; species Dermacentor variabilis. Next base: position 123,730,622 of record NC_134572.1, on the reverse strand, counting down.
CAGCACATTATTCAGTGACATGTGACTTCGAGAATTATTAAAGGCCGCATCAGTTAGTTGTCTGATCTGTTGCTTCAATAGACAATTTAAAGTTTAGAGAAATAATAAAACCTACAAACCAAATGTCTGTGAGTCTGTTTTACTCCATGCCATAGCAAGGGCGACATCCGTTTCGTCTGCTTGTTCCCACGTCGTTTCCACGCGCAGAAAACAAAAACTATTTGGCATTTTCTACTGGGTTCAGAGCACATGATTGTGCTCTTTGATCTGCTTGCGTCTGCCTCACTGCTCGCGTAGCCCTGACTTATACCACTAGTCAGGTGTTCTCCTGCACGGCGCACAAAATCGTGCACTGCACTATACAAGACAAACTCAACAGCTCTCGTGAGAGACCGTCACTGGAAGTGCACCAGGCAGCAAAAACACAAGAGAAAAATGAGGGCAGGTCTCGTTACATATGCAACAAGCAATCCTCCAGTCCCGTAGGGAAGGAATTTCGCTAGTGGAGGCTAGAGGGGGGCAAGTGGAAAGAGTGTCTTTGCTGACAGTGAAGCTCGCCTCCTGAAATCATGGGCTCGTGGCAATATTTCTCTCTCTGCTATTAATGGGCCAATTTGAAAAATTATTGTGGTAGAACCGTATTGTGGTAGAGGGCCGTAACAACTTCCAACGTATAACCAAAATTGGCTATGTGGCCTGGTGAAGGGACCCTTTAAGCACTGTGTGTGGCCATTATGAAAAAAATGACAAGGATTTGTGACCAAAGGCATTCTTTTGCATGACAATGTTTCAACTCACAAATTTCGTGTTACCCAGGTGAAGAGAGTGCCTTTCACACAATGTTTCACCTATCACACGATGTTACACCTCTATGTACAAGGGAGATGCTATATTCAGCATCTTACTTGATTATTTATAAAAATGGAGGGGGGGTCTTCACATTCTAACATACCAGTCGATAATACGAACCAATTTGAAGTGCACTTATGTCCCCAAGATGTCTTCAAGTCTCGGGAGAATAAACGAGTCCTGTTCAAGACACCCTGTGCTACTGTGCATGGCTTTTGCTTTGCTTTGAAATGGTTGCTTTAAAAAAATGCTATATTTAATAATAAATTGTTGAGGATTCAAGGAATTCTAGCACCTATACTATAGTTATGAAGTTGGCAGCTATCTAATAAAGCAAAAAAGGAGAAAAAAAAAACTGAATATAAAATGTTGCCATCAGTACAGAGAACAGATTTTTTTGACAACTTTTTCTGGCAAAGTGCATTCGCCAAAATGATCGCCTCAGGATGCATACCAAATGGCTCTTTATGCCTGCCACTGCAAGCACTATGTCTCCGATTCACATGTGGGTTATAGCTATGGCGGCGAAAAAATCTACATGGTGCTAGTGCAACGTAGCCGCATATGTGCTTAGAAAGAAATTAACATTTCATTTGTTTTAAAGATTAATGAGCAAGTCCTACTCGGTGTGCCCAAGCAAAACTTTTAAGTGTACCAACTTCCATATTGTGTTATGTTATGGCAGAACCTCACTCACCACTCGTGTAGTGAAACAAGCCACGATGCAACTTAAAAAAAAAAACTTGTATATATGGGCACATAATGGGTGTGGTAGTAGTCTCGGTAATTGATTGCTTTAGGAGATAGTTTCACTTTTGCAAGATTTCGCATGGCTAGCACAGGACACATCGCCACTTAGGAGTGACAGCGGTATTGGCTCTGTGCCCCAAGACAGCACAGTCTGCAACATGCCAGAAACCCTGTTACCCGCAGACGCCGACACATCCAGCAGTAGTCTTGTGAAGCCTCGCAAAAGTGAAAGTATCCGCCACAGTGGTGAAGGACCATGCCTACAAAGAAATAATTTTTTGTCTCTCAACAGCAGTGAAGGTCACGCATCCACTCTTCAGGGCCAATTTTTGTGGAGAGAGAGCGTAAACTTTTATTTCAAATCAAGATTTGAGTCCGGCGTCCTTTTAGTGGGTCTGGGCACCCGCCGCGGACGCGGTTCCGAGACCTTGACTCGAAGCGGGTAGTGTACATACATGGCGTGCATGAGTCTAGGGTTTCTGTAAGAGTCTGTTTGTAATTGTCTGAAGTGTTTGAAGTGTAATTGTCTGAATGACATCTCCATTTCTGGCTGCATTTTTTGCTTTTAAAGAGATGAGCACATCACCAAATTGCAGAGAATGCTCGTGCTTCATACAAGGATGCGATAGATTTCCATGTGTGCGCTTCACGATCAAGGTTCAGTGCTTGTGCATTGATGCCCTGCCTCAACTGCGTGCACTCCACACTTCAGTAATCAATTCAACTATAATAGAAATGCAATGCAAAAAGAAAAAAAATGCATCAAAGCATATGCACATTGTCAGAAAAATTTGTCCTGGAAAGTGCTTGGTTGCACTTTTCTTCTCCTTATGAATTGGAGTTTGCTGTGAGACATGTTTTGGTCTGGTCTGGTTTTGTTAGTTGGCTTGTTCAATGTTGGTGACACTTCAGTGCAAGCCCTTCTTTCGGACTGTTGTTTTTCATACTTAAAAAAACAAAAGAACTTGATCCTAAGGCCATCTGACGTGCCACATCATATTTATGCTGTAGGGCAAATGATCAAATTAAAGCAAAAGAAAAAAAGAGCAAGTACATCATCCCGTGTTTATTGAATAATGTCAACCCCCTACTGGTAGCCATTACAGGGTCACTATATGGTTGGATGTACCAACTTGTCCTGCAAGCTTTCCCCATGCCTGTTTCTGCAATGCCACTTACCATCGCTGTCGTCTTCAGTTTCCGTTGTGGGTCTTTTCTCAGCCGTGCCAGGCGCCTCCTGATGCTCAGATGCTCCAGCCTCAGCGCAGTCCTGGCTTCCAGAGTCCGGGCTCTCCTGCCCTCCATTTGCTGCATGGGCACACGCCTCTGGCCGGTCATCAGCAGGTTCACTACCAATGCCACTGTCGTCTTTCCTCATCAATCTACCATCCAAGTCCCCCGGACTCTTGCTATCTTTAGCTTGCTCCTCGGTATCAGCCTCTTTACCGAGGGCGGCCTCATCACAGTGACCACTCGCACCACTGTCAGCACTCATCTTCACAGCAAGGTCTTCTTGGCAGCTCCAATACGTTTCATCTAGAAATTAGAATAACACATATGGCATCAATACATTACTATATGAAAAAGAGCGAGTGCACCTTTGCAAATTACGTCCGTTCAATGAAAGATGGGATCGGTGCAACTGTTTACAGCTAAACTCAACGTGAGACAAAAAAGTTGAAAAGAGGGGGAACACAGAGACGAATCCACGAGTCTTCGTACATCTCTCATAAAGTGACTGCTTGTACAGCGGCAACTGAATATGAACATATACACCCAGTAGTCCAAATACACCAAATTTTTGAAGTGAAAATTCGAGGCCCTCGTTAAAAAAGTACGATCAATGCAACAATTAAAGTGCACATATCCTGCGTGACACTCCTGTGATCTTCGCTGCCAACACTATCAAAGCAAACTTCGTAAAGCGCCGTGATAACAACGACGTAACTGGCTTGAAGATACAAGCGTCTTAATTTATTGCTACGTTAACTGACATATTGGCAGGGAAAGGAGGAGGCGGCATACGACCGATTAAATGCAGGTTCTTTTTTACGACCACGCTTTCTTTTGTGCAGTACAGCACCCAAATGAAACAACTGCATTTTTCTTAATCCCTGCTATCCCCCATGCACGTCCTTGCGAAAATCGCACTCATCTGTAGCGTTCTGACGAGCCACGGCTAACTTACTCCTGTGATGCGCGTTTATCCGTACCCGAACAAAATTACATAACGTCTAGTTTAGGGCCTCAACACAATACACCTGCTGCGCAGAACAGAAACTCAGAGATCGCTGCAAACACAGAGAACTAAGATTAGCTACGCTTTTGTGTGTGCTACTTGGCACACGCGCATAATTCATCAGTTGAAAACAAGAGGCAAACGCACGACTGCCATTTTTCGCAAGGTTAAGCCTAGAGATACGAGAAGCTAAGCGCTATTTTGACTCCTACGCACTATGTCTGCAGGTACGGACGAACTTAATCGTTGAACAATGTATTGTTTTTATAACGTTCCCGTTGCTGCACCTACGCAAATAAGATGCTAGCTGTAAAGCACGCCACTACGAACCTTCACGATACCCTTCCACCTCGCGTTGCGCTTCGCGCAGTGTTTAGAACCGACACAGCTGACGCTTGTTGTTCTGACGTAGACGCTATACATACCGCTCTATGTACCGCTCCATATGCGCAGTCACAAGCAAACCTCTCCAAGAACATGTCAAGGAGATCTTTTTTCAGTGTATTATAAATCACGTATGCGCATTACGTTACGTGAACGCCGAGCGAAAGCACCAGCAACTCAGGTATACGCCTTTGATGACGAACGCCAGAGGGCACGCGCTGTTTCCGCTTTATTTTGCTTATTTTTTGCTTGTAAGTTTAGGATTCCCTAGTGTTTTTCTTAGTTTTGTGCTGATTTGTTATCCGCTTGCGTCCTTGCGTTACCGGTGGTCGGAGAGCTCAGTCGCCTTTGTTTTTCTGGAGCGGATGGATGTTGATGCCCGAAGAGGCGGAGATTTCGTGATGCCGCAGCCAAATCTACCAAGGTCTCGGAATGCGTGAAAATGTGAACAATGCTGAACTGTGCCTGCTTATAGTGTAATGCATTGATTCAGCTGTCAGAATTCCCCGCATAGTTCAAGGAGAAGCTTGAGTTTTTCCGATTGTGTGCGTCAGCGGCGGCTGGGACGTCTGAAACTCTCGTCTGCATTACCAGATCCGCTTTCTTTGTCGCCGAGTATTCAGCAGAAAAAAAAAAAAGTTTGCTCAGCTGTCTTTCGTTCGGCCCGATAAGACGCATCGTTCTCGCATTTCGCAATATGACGCGCGCATGATCAGCAGCAGGTCGAAAGCTCGTTTGCATTGACGACAATGGATGAAGGAAAGTGCTCGGAGCTGCTGTCGCTCATCGAAGACAATGGGGATTATTTCGAGAGCGCACTGCAATCGGACATGGGACGACGCTTCTCCAACCAGTTCGGCGATCTTCACGACGCGGTCATGCAACTTCGTGACGACTGCGCGTTGATCGCTCGAAAGGCCCACCTCTACGATTTTGATGCCGAGACACCCGGGAATGGATACAGGACGTGCCTGATCATAGTGAACAGGTTTCTTCCCATCTGCATTAAGCTCTGCCGACATGTCATAGCTAGCAGGGACTCGATGTTCTTCAGGGCAGAGTTTTATCAGAAAGAGCTGGAGGCCCATCTGAGCGTGGTCGCGGGAATGCAAGTGAGCGCCCAGTTTTTACGCCGGATGCTCGACGTTGGAACAGCGGGCGACTTGTTTGTTGGTGAGAAGCTGAGCATTAAGGAACTTCTAGAAGAGTACGGGTCGCTTCCTCAAGTCGGCTTCTATGGAAGACTGGCTGGCTTTTATGTAAGTTAAGTTTCCACTGCTGATAAGATCTATTCTCACGATTAGTGCTGCTCGATACGGCAATTGGGACGTTTCGCGCCAAAGAGTTTCTGTCATAAGAAAATGAGCAACCTATACGTATGAAACTGTGAACCCCCAAAAATTGCAGCGATTTAAAACTTGGTCGGTTTTGCAGATGCAGAAGTATGTACATGTGTGCACTTTTTAGAGCACATTGCTGGATAGTCCTTGCAAGATTCTATTTCTTACTCTTTTTCCTCACACTTTATAGATCGCATAATTAACACATCTATGTATCACTATTACTATGCAAGAAACATCAATGACTTTACAGGAAAGCACCGCAGGCAATAGTTTCAAAGCTTGTTGGGAAATAGAGGCAGGAATAAAAAGAATGTTTCTTATATACATAATGGTACTTATGAAACCAGCAATGTCTGTGATGACAAAAAGGAGATTGATGCGCTCATGTGGCATGAAATCTATCATTATGAATGCAAGTTTCATTGTGCAAATTTGCTAAATTACATATATTGATTCCTTTCAGTTCTGTGAGTCAATGCGCCGCATCATTACTGGACTCAACATAGTCATGGCTTCATTCAGTGATCAGTACCGCCAGTCTGGAGGAGCACTTGCCCATGCTGCAGCCTCACTCATCAACTGTGGCAAGTACACCTTGAACCCAGAGGCAAGAGCCAACCACATTGTGGACGTTACCCAGAATGCATCTCTGGACTTCCTCAAGGCTTTCTGGAGCCTCAATGAAGGAGAACTTCTCAAGGCATGCCACCTTCTCTCCTTTTTTATGACCACTTCTACCACATTACATGGATGTAGTTCTGTCATCAAATGTCAGTTATCTTGTTTCTTGAGTGGACAGGGTGTAAAAATCTGAAAGCTGGCAGTCTTGCAAAGCACTCTTACAACCATGAAATCTGATCCACAGACCAACTATTCTTTCTCATTTAAAAAATGAAATGTGGATGTAAGATTCCACATGCTCTCTCTCTCTCTATATATATATATATATATATATATATATTGTGAGGGCTGTGTGGAGCAGAGTAGTTTGAATTTGGCTTTGCATCAAGTAAGTCATCTCATTCTGAAGCACAGGTGTAGTACCGAGACAAAAGCCTGTTTCTAAGTAAAGAAATTTAGAAAGTAATTATACTTGCACTGTTGGCCAGCATCCTCATAATCACACTTTCTGCTTGGCCCGAAGCTCTATGTACTTGTGGTAGTAACAGTCTGTGGACGACATTCTAGTTAAAGCAAAGGCTTCCAAGGCAGCTTATTTACAGAATTTCGCAAACTGTCTGTTACTGGTTGAGATGTAAAATTTGTGGAAATACAGTCGAACCCAAATGTACAAATTATTGCGCATATCGAACAGCTGTAAAATCCCCTTGAAAATTTTTGTATAGAATGTCTTTTATATATTGAATTACCTATATGTAGAACTTTTTTGTGATCCTTCTGACTCAATATATCCGGGTTTGATTGCATTGAAGGCATTAAAAAAGAAAAGTAGCATAGTTTTCTTTCTTTGCCTAACCCCCATAGTTTTACATGTCTCTTGCTGCTGGTCTGATCGGTATTTCACTGGATATATGTACATCCATGTGCACCAAATGCAACCTCCAGAAAACAGGCTTATATAAGCCCTGTATTCTGACTGGAAAAATAGTGCTAGTTAGTGCATCTCTGTTCTGCTTAGTCAAACTATAAGTCAGAACATAAAATCTGTGTATATAGTAATGTGAGCAGATGGGTACCTCTAAAGCACATAGGCCTTAATGGAATAGCATGCGATGTTTAATGACCTCTTTGATTTACCTGGTTTTCTCTTAATTTAGACATTCTACATGTGCCAGAGGGTGTGTGCCTATTCTTGCCAAGTACAGAACCGTTAAAAATATTTAGATGGGCGCCATACTTTTCTGTGCATACCCCTATCAACACCATTCCTCCTTCTAAAAGTATCATACATTGCCTTCGTCCTCGAGACATGCATCACTGCATAGATGCCTCACACTGTGCATCCACCTGATTTGGTTTTGCATTTGGCATAGCTTGTGAGCAGTGTAGGGCATGAATATAAAAGTGGCATTAGATTATGCATTACACGGGATGAAAATAAACACATTGGTATGCATTTCCATTAGTTGTATAGCATATGCAAGGGTGAATCAGAAAGTTTCTGCCCCTATTTTTTTATTGGCCAAAATAAGGTACATACAGGCAATTGCGAATATATGTACTGTTCTACGTACCGTATGCTATTTTTCCACATAGTCCTCGAACCGGTTCATACATTTGTCCCCCCGCAGCACTAAATTTGTAATGCCCCTGTGGTCAGTCAGCGACGCATGCGGCATCCCCAAATGCTCATTGTCATGCAAGTCTTCATGGCCATTTGCGAACTCACAAACCCACCACCTCATACTTCTCAAGGCAAGACACCTTTCCTCATACGTGGACTGCATTTCCCTGTGGATTTTGATGGGCGTTCGTCCCTCGCTCCATAGAAAAGGAATCGCACTTTGTTGATCATACGCCGTACACATGTGAAGCACAACCACCATCTTCAACAACTGACAGCAGTGCCATACCACGGAGCTACCGACAGATAAGGCCGAGCCGGTTCAAGGAAGGTCTACCGCTGCAAATGGATATGTTGAATTTGCGTTTACAGCTGTAATTTGGCTAAAAATATAGGGGCCGAGGACACTCTGATTCGCCCTCATATTTAACAGCTTCACTGAAGGGTTGCTTCATTTGAATTCCAACATGTGCATTGGATACCATGTGGATATATATTTATTTTTCAGAAAATATTCTGAACTATTTTAGCGTAGTGGAATAAAAGGAACTACAGACAGTTGTTCATGCAGAAATATGTTTTACACTAGTATATCGACATGATATAACAGTTACCTCTCTTTTTATTCACTCAGAAATTCCTGGTAGCTTTCTAAATTTACATCTACTGACCATGCAAAATTATCTTTCTTCTTAAGGAGGGGAGGCTGGCAGACTGCCTGCATGTTCGTTGAGGCTTAGTTTCTTTTAGCAGTTTTCTGGTGGCTGTAGTGTGTTTTTCCATGTGTGTCAATTCTATGTTGTGTCTTCATCATTGTGAAAGTGAGGTCGTGTGTATGGGCATCTTTAGCGTACAGAATAGTAGCAACGGACCAGCAATAAATAGTTTACCCATTTGCGATTGCACATTTAAAGATGTCATCTGCCTTGCATGAAGTTAAGCAAACAAAATGACTTGTTGGAAGCATACTGTTCAAAATTTACACACATCATATTTTCTTGGCACTACATAAGCAATTCAAAATAGAAAAAAAATAGAAATAGAGGACTGCTCTCCCTGCTTCAAGTTGCTCAACATTAAGCCAAACAGAATAATGTGCTATAGCAAACCTAAACAGCAACTTGCCCAAGAACATGACCTCGCTTTAGGACTTTGTCAATTCGAGTTGTGTAGGAAGACAGCTCATTGCAGGGAAACAACAGCATGAATGAAAACATTACCAGGACCATCCACCCTGATGCTTTTCATAGGTACACTGTCTGATCCTATGTCCCTCAACAAGTGGGATGTATGTTGATGCTGCCACTCAAGGAAACAGACAGTGGAGAGGTAGCACACAGCACAGTGTAAAAATATCTTCACTCAAACTGGATGAAATGTTGTATGGCATGAATGTTTGTACTCGCACTGCAGTCCCAGTCTTGTTTTAGAAGAGTTACATCAATCTGCTTGATTTTATAGGATAATTTATGACCCATTGTTTTATTTTGTGTCTTTTATGCCCCCCCCCCCCCCCCTTACAAAATAAGGAAGGAAAAGAAAAACACCCTGCAGATTTTGTTCAAAATTGCATCTTTCTTCCAAGCCGTCACATCTCTGATTACGCTTGTTAATGTAACACATCTTATTCTACTGTGTTATGTATCATTCATGTCTCCAATTATTGACCGGGTCATTGTATGGAATTAATGCTTGCTCCTTTAATTGAGGTTCTGCTCACAGTAGGAAATATTGTTTCTGTCGTGATACAAACTTGGCCCTCTGAAAAGACAACAGCAAAATATCTTATTTTGCAGTTGTGGTTATTGTGAAAACATTGTGCTACATAAAAAAAAATGAAGGTGCACTATGTTTATTGATAATTCAAAGTTAGGATTGGAATGGCAAGCTTTTAAGTTTAACAAGTAATAGCACGAGCGAGGAAATATTCATAAAAAAATGATAAATAAACAGGATGTCAACCTACCGGGAAAACCGGGAATTCTCAGGGATTTTGAGTAGTCTGGAAAAACTCAAGGAAAACTCAGGGAATTTTTGCTTCTATCAGGGAAAATTAGCTGTAATTGCATAGAAAGGGAACGAAAGTCGCAGTAATGCTGGCTCGAGCAACAGAGAAGAATCGTAACTAATGGTCTTTGACGCCGCATCGGCTGGAGGAGTTGCACAGTCAACGACTGACTTTCCGGACGCCAGATAACTAGGACGTCTTCGACAAGAACGCTTCGCCGTCCTATTTTCCGGACTTTTTGCTGTGACCGCAGGTCCGAAACGACCTTAATCAAAACCACCACCGCCGTCATTTTGATAACCTCGCCGCCTTGAGCCGGCACACTCGCACGCACATCCGCCTGCAGCCGTAGCCACCACCGCGGCAATGCTAGGCCTAGCTGCTTCGAGGTTCAGTATTGAGCTTCTTGCCGTTCTGTACCGTGTTTTTCATTGAAAGAATTCGTCGCTGTCAGAAATGGCATCGATACCGCCTTTCATCGCGGTTGGCTGCGAAGTTCGGAAAGCACAGCGCGTTGCATAATGCCGTTTCCCGAAAGTCAGCTTCGCCTCATTACAGTAATGTTACGCTGTGAAGCATAACAAATGTGGGAAGGGGCAGCTGTCACGGGACACAGCTAGTATGTATTCCTTAATTATACACGCGTGCACCCGCCATCTCCTGTCACAGTACAAGTACCGATATGCATAATAAGTGTACTAGCCGGCCTTCAGAGCTTTTTTGGACATGGCTGTGGCGATTTGAACCCTTAAGGGCTGTAGAAGACATGCATTCATTTTTTCGGACGTTTTCGCGGCCCCTAGGGAGTCCGAAAAATCGGATGCTGACTGTACAGTTGTCCAGTAGGATGCTTCAAATAGTCCGTGTGGCGAACACGCAGCCGAAGGAGAACAAGAAGACAAGGACCCATGCATTCAGAAATGAACAGGAAAGGAAGCATGCGACCACTTTTTTGAAGGAGCTTCCACGCTATAAGCAAAGTGTTGGCTGTTGCCGAGATGCAGATGTCCCTCATCCAAGCAAAAAAACTCTTTAAAACAGTGAAATGCAACACTGAGGCGGTGTGTGCAGGCTGAGAGTATGTCAGGACAGTTGAGGTTGACTTACCAGCTGTTGCGAGATATCTCGATCACTTGCGAGTTCGGGTCTCATACCATGCTTGCCATCAGTTGATGGAAATGGCTCATATTCATAAATATTCTGCATGCATCTCTTTCTTATTCGTATTTGAGAATGTTTGACTCGATTTGCAATGGTTTTTACTATTTCTTTAGAAGATATTTTATTCGCTGTGCATTTTACTAACCCCTCCTTTCTGTTTTCTTTTTGAATAAAATAAACACTACCCCTCACTATTCAAACTGGACTACGTTGTTCTTTTTATTTTTTAACATGCTAGTACTAGAGAGTGATTCCATTAGGCGACATGATGTAAGGAGCCTGTCTTGACATAAAACAAAGTTCTATCTCCCTCTGGGAATATTGGAAATTCACTCAGGGAAAACCTGGAAAACTCAGGGAATTTGGAAATGTCAACTTGGTAGACACCCTGTGAAGGTTTACTTGGAAATATTTTTATTCTGATTGCCGTTCATTAGAGCTAAGAAGCTGGAAAACGCAAAGGTTGAACCTTCATATGCATAGTAACACTCTTCTATTCTCAACTGCAGACAATGCCATGCATATCAGGCTGTACTTCAGCCCTCAGTTGCCCGACACGAGATAGGTCTTTTACACTTTCGATTTCAACACAAACCAGCTGAAACCTGTAGGAGAGAACAATCGGAACATGGAAAATGAGCAGGAAAGATAACAGGGAGCTGTCCAGCTTGCACGAGTGATCTGGAGAGTGCGTTATGAAAGTTTGTGGCATTTGGCCTTGTCAAATCTCGTACGTAGGGCCAGGTGACATACTTTCTTGAACAGCTTTATTGCCAATTATCTTTGACATGGAAACTTTGCACTCGTTCATTGTTCCGAACAGCATCTACATGTTAAATAGCAAGATCGTCCTACAAATTTATTTCTTGTTTAGCTCGGGGAAGGCCCTTGCTGGGTATCACGAGCTTCTAATCATTCTTTGTTTTTGCCCGACACTACCTTGTGCTGATTGCGAACTTGGAAACCTGCCTTTCTGATATGCTGCGCCAATGGATTTCCTTATCGTCTAAACAAACTTGTGTCGCGTGCCGCCGTCACCACATAGGGTGTAGACATTATCACCAGCCTTGTACGTCAGGCCTGGTATTACGCCACAGCTCCTTCTCCATTCGAAAACAAGTGACGCCTCGTGTGCGGGGTGCACATAGCTTATCACTGGCTTGCTATTTTCACCTTAGCGTCTCTGCTGTGAGGGAAAGAGTGACTTGAGAATAGTTTTGTTTGTTTAAAATTCTTTTTAACACTTTTATGCTTTTCTTTCCTGGAAATTTATGGTGAATTTGTGGATTGCAACTATAGTCCTTCACGCATTGTACCATACTTCTGAAACCAGCAGTGTCCTGTGGTTGCTTATTGTTGCGTGAGGTCAACATAAAGTTCATTTGGTCAGCCAGGAAATGTTAATCCATTTTGAGACCACCAACTTGTCTTTTGGCTAATGCGACCAGATTTCTCGGAGGGCAAAGTTGGAAATGATATGCAATGTTTATTCCAAGTTTTATTTATTGGAAGGAAAGCTCTTTTTAAAGCTATTCAGTAAATTTGTACTTGAGTTTCAATGTTATTTCATGTGCTTCCAACATTACATACATGACAAGCAAGATAGTGGGGTCAGTATGAGTGGGGTGAGGGTGAGTGGGGTGAGGGTGAGTGGGGTGAGTGGAGTTCGTTAGCCAGTGCATTGCGAATTTCGTTGCAGTTTGGTTGAGAAAGCATACGAGGCATAAGTGGTCGTACGTGCTGGAGAGGTGCGATCTTATTTTAATTCAGAAAGCGAGCAGTTCAATTTCCGAACCTTTTTAATACTATATGTGCTGCTGCCTCAATTTTGGCCGTGTTTCACTTTGCCACTCACCTCACGAGTACTTTTCGAGGTAGAGATGCCACACCTGAGAAAATCAACAGCCAATTTGGCACCACAGGGCAGGCATTTCAGGGTTTGGAGAGGGAAAAGCAGTACAAAACACTATCCCATAAGTGAGCTATGGGACAATGGGGCCATGGCGGAAACACAGGACATGTCCCGCCTAAATCGTGACGTCTCATGACCTTACTTTTGGCTTGAAGTGTGCTCCTAATGCATTTTGAATGCGGAAAGGGAAAAATCAACAAATCAACAAGAAACATTGTATGCAGTAGCAGCAACGTGTGCAAGGTAAATAATGCATCATAGAACAGAGGCCCAGAGGGATGGAATGAGTGAGCCTTCGTAAGGAATGTGATTTTGTTGTGATGCCTTTTTCCGATTCTGATGCCTTTCAGCACATTTCACTTTCATGAGTGCTCAAGCAATGCTCTTGATTTTTTATTATGCTGTGCATTGAGGACCCTGTAAAGCTTCCCTCCAAAATCAGAAATTAAATGTTTGAGGTTTGACCTTGTCAGCATGACATTTTTACAGACTTATAGCACCATTAAAAAAGAAAGAAAGGCGGATAGACAGAAACAACAAAAGAACAGAATGTGAAGGCACAACACAAAGCTAGCAATTTGATTGCGACAAAGGACGCAACACAAGGACAGCAAGGACACAACACGAAAACATGTGCTGCGTACTCATGTTGTGTTCTTCCTGCTCTTGTGTCCTTTTTGTGTTTTGTCTTGCCTTTCTGTAATTTTTTTTTGTGTGTGTGGGAAGATGAACCTGTAAGGAGATTGAATCGGACAGATGCTCTTCAGTCTCCTGAGCTTTGTAACCAGCCATGCTACTGGAGGCCTACAACAGGGCCTGGCAGCAAAACTTTTTGCTTGTGCAAGAGATTGGAAACTTTTGACAAAAGGTGTATGCTCAACGGGAGTGAAGCATACATGTATTGTACGTGAAGGCATAGAGAATAATAAAACTGTATAAGCAGACTGTGATGTTGGCTGACTGGTGGACATGAATACATTTCAGTTTCAAGTGATGTATAAGTAAGGACACTCCTGATATTCTCTGACCTCTGTGACAATGTCACATTGTATTTCCTGACAACATGCTTGCATTCACGTACTTCTACATTGTTTTCCTTCTCTCACTTTCTGGCATTGGTTGTGGTGCTAGTTTTTAGCATGTCATTGCTGTGTAAAGAGGTTTACTGATTGAGCAGCTTAACTTTTATTTTTATGGCATGTGCAGCTGGCTGGGGTGAGGTTTAAGTGTTTAGTAGCACTGTGCTAAATGTGCCTTTTGGCTGGGGAAGCACACACTGAGCTTTCACTGGAGAAACATACTTGAATAATTTAGCAGTTGGATTTGCTTTTTTTTTTCCATTACAGTTAGCTATTGTGCGTAAGAGCTTGCAAGTGGCTGGCACTTAATGGCAAGAGGTAGCACGACACAAAGACATAATCGGCTGCAGTAGCGTACATTGCTCTTGCGTTGATTGAGAGTGCGTGAAAGATACAACAAATTAATTTACTTTTTTGTTTAGATGCATTTATTTTTTTGGACATCACAACTATACCTTGGCGATCTTGTAATGAGGCTCCTGTGAACATGGGAGCCAAATATTATTGCACTGCATGCAGTAGAGAATTTACGATCTCGTTTCAAAAGCAGCGAAAGATCCCTTTCTCTCATTTCCACGATGTCGTCATGCAGTGTCATCGCAAGCGGCTGGACTCGCAACAACTGTTAGCTGATTTCGTGATCGTGAGAACGCTCTCAGGAATACAGTTGTTGCTCATTCGAGTTAAATTAATGAAAAATATATGTCTGCAATCTCAAAAAACAGAGGAAACATTTCCCTATTTGCACTGCTGGCCTAAACACTGCAGTTACACATTGCTGAGATCACCGTAGATACTGAGACCGCCATGGAGTGCCGGCACAAGCCATCGCGTGTTCCACCTTCGGCCAGGGCCAGTGGAGCATTTCCCCTGTGTGCTCCCTTGCCGTCTCTCCGGTGTGATTTCCAGCGCACCAGTGGAAATGGAGACAGAAAGCCACTGAACAGTCCGATAACTATGTCTAACTTCGCTTGTGATTGAAGGATTCAGATAATTTTTGCAGCAGGAAATTCGTGAGGGGACATAATTGAGTAGTTCTATCATTCTATGATTAGTTAGGAAAGTGTTTCAGGGCCTCTTTAAGAGGAGCTTCCATGCCTCTATTGAGTATGCTTTTCATGTAAGTTGCAATATAATGATGAGCAAGAAGCAAAATATGTGTAATATTTACTCATTTTTTCTGCATAACAGAGTAAGGTGGAAGAGCTACAGAACTGTATTGTAATTTTGTTTTCACGCAGTTCGACATTACTACATTTTTTTAATATGCACGGAATAGCTTTTAAGTACACTTAAGTGTATTGTTGATAACATAACCAAAATTCTTAGTCTAAGAAGGAAGCTTTTTAAATGGCTCGATAAAAGGAAAGCTTGGTGTTGATTTGATTTCAGCATAATGCTGCAAAGGGAACCCATACATAGACCTCTAGAATAAACTTCATAGATAAAGAAAGACATTGTTCTGATCTGGAAATTGAAAATATAGCAAACATTCTGACTAGGGTAGTCACCCTAACCTTACTTAAGGTCTTGCAAAAATAGGTAGTCAAGTAGCTAAGGAACTCTGCATTAAAATATGATGACCACACACAAGAAAGGAGATTACCATGAGTTCATGATTACCATGATTACTATGATTACCATGAGCTCACTTGTAGCTGCCTGTTGCTAGACAGAAAAATACCATTCCCAACAGAAGAACTGATACCCAAATCTGTTGCCGCATATACATGCATCTCTTGCCGCAGATAGCTGCACTTGGCTCTATCTCCTTCTGCACGCACTTTCCTTCTCTTTTCTTGTTCATCTCCTCTCTTGTCAATTTTTCTCTTTCTTCCTTTCTTTCTTTTTTTCTTTCTTTCCTTTTGCTGTGACCAGCAGTTGAAAGCCCAAAATCGAACTGTTTGTGTCCGTCCCTCTGTCGATTTGTCATTCCCGATAGGCTGTTGTTGCAAGGACAGGAAAGTGAAAACACAGCTTCTCATTCAAGCGAAACATGAACAAGGACACAATCTGGTACTCAACAACCGTGTCAAGACGCATTTTCTAACGACATGCGTGCATTCATATAGAGTTGTTCTACATCGTGTTTCTTCTCTTTCTTTCTTAATGGTAATGGCTTTAAGAGGAAGCTTTAGCTCGAGCCCAAGTCCGACGCAGCCTATTCAAATACGTGTAAAACAAAAAAATGTTTTCCTGAGATAACCCTTGGACTGATTTTAATGAAATTTGTTGCAGTTGAAACAGAAAGTTTAATTCTAGTGACTGTTGGAAGCAGAATTTCAGTTTAGGGCCTGAATATTATAAAGAATTTCAAAAATTCGCAAGATTGAAAAAAAATAGAAGCACAAAGTTTACAAATGAATAGCTCTGCATCAAGAACAGATATCGCGGTTCTGTAAATGGCACCCATTAGATCATTGAAAGCAGACAATTCAATACGTCATTTTATATCTTACCTGAATTTGTTACGTTGTGTACAAGTGTTCTGCAAGAGCTGTATTTTCATAATACAAAATTTTTTGAGATTCATGTGTAACATATCCATTTTGTCCGCTTTAGATGTACTATTAGATCCAATTTACAGAATTGTGATATCATTTTTCATTGCTGAGTTACAGAACTGTAAACTTGCTAGTGTCGTTCTATGAAAATTTAAAATTTTTGCCAATATTTAATAAAATATTGATGGCCTAAATAAAAAATTGGAAACCAACTGTCTCTAGATTTTAATTTCTTTTAAATGCAACAAACCTCACCAAATTTGGCACAGTGGTTGCCAAAAAGAAAATGAATTCTCCTTTTACATGTAGTTAGATAGGAGGACATGTTTAGATTAGGATAGGGTGATGGTGTGTGGGCATGTATCTCAGAGGCCACACCAGGTAATAGTGCCACTAATAATGGTATGTGTACATCGCAAACCAGAAGGTCTTGAGAAGATAGTGGTGTCTACTGTGAGAACCTGCTGCTGTTATAGTGAATGAGTTCAGAGGCAAAGGAAATAGCTTAAGTGTGATGATCCTAGTGAAAGGACACACACACACGCACGCACACGCACGCACACACACACACACACACACACACACACACACACACACACACACACACACACACACACACACACACACACACACACATGCACGCACGCACGCACATGCACACACCAGTTTCTTGAGTCTGGCTTTCTGGCTACAAGTCATGGTCAAATTTCCCAGACACTTGGAAACATTGCTCTGTGGGCGGCGGGATTCACTTGTGATTTAGTTGCCAGTGGGTTTTGCAGCCCCATGTCCTCATTGCTAATGCTTTGTATAACATTGATTTCTACATTGTGTGTGATCAGCATAATTGCCCTTTTTTTTCTCACTGATCTTTCGTAATTGTAGTTAATGACCTTGCCCAGAAAGAAGCCTTGCTGATCCACCTGCTATACTCGCACATTTGTCTCACTGCAGCGGGTGCCCCAGTGGATCTGTCCCTCATTGGAGGTGTGCGAAGTGGTGACCGTGCCTGAAAAGATGCAGACATTGCCCACTGAAAATGGACTGGCCTGGGTCGACATCCCTGTGCCCTCTTCTCATCTGCCAAGGGCTCCTATTCGCTGTCGGCTGCTCTCCTATCGGTGGAGGAAAGGACAGGCGAGTTTTGTCTGTTGCCTGCTCCTCGAAGGAGTACCTAAGTGACATTTTCAACTTGTCATTTACTTGCGTTCAAAGAAAGTACAAGCCTTCTTAATCCTGAAAAGAAAAATAATGATAAGTGTCGGAGCACCCCAAATAATTTGCCATAATGCTGGTTCCTACAAACCAGCCTCAATTCCAGTACCCAGGAGGTGGATGTGTCATGAGTGACAAATACAAGCACAGCCAAAAGAGGCACCCACACATAAGCAACATCATCGTACCTACCTAGCCTTATTGCTACATGACATCAGAGAACTCTGCTCTGTGTCACGACGTCGCAGTAATATTCATGACAGTAGGTCTCGCATTTCATGGCCAACTTTATTATCAAATAAATATTTCTCTACCTTCATACTTGCTAAGCTCAATTTTTCGATGTGCAAGAAGAGTGTGGTAGAGTTTCTAAAACATTGAAAGTATGCGTCAGCACTTTTTGAATGGGGCAAGTAAGCTTGCCTATTTGGTAGGTGATGCACTTATGCACATCTGAGCTAAATATTTATTCCAGTACAAGGAGCAGGGTGCCTGCAGTTCTGGTCAAAAGACCAGCCACCCATTCTTTAAACTTCTCGAAATCCCCGGCACCTTGCGTGCACATTCTGATAGACCAATAAGTATGATAGCTATAGGCTGGAATCCTTGAGCTGTCATGATTGAGAGAGCACCTCTTGGCAGGACCGAAAATGAGAAAATGTCATTACTGATAAGGTGGTGGAGAACTGTGTAGTGGTGGAGGACAATACTATCTGAAATGGCTTCCAATCTCAGGTCATCACATCGCCTAATCTCAGAGGCCATCCAAATACCAGAGTTTAGCACAAGGATGTGTTGGAGCAGTGCATTGGCATAGCAGCACAGCTTTTAGTGCAATAGGAACAACATAAAGGAGATGGGTGGGGGCGCACTGAGATGTGGCTGGTATATTAACAGTTCAATATAATGGCCTGGTCACTTTTCTAATCGTTCTCGATTTCTAACTTTCTATGCTTTCTCACTTTGCAGTAGTAATTATAGAACAACTTGTCATACAAACTAACACTAACGTCCTTATATTTTCAGATGTTTGCCACCAACATTTGTAAGATGTGCCCAATCAAAATAAACTCACAGTTGCTGTGTAGTGGCATGTTGCATGGTAAAATGGCTCTGATGGCACAATTTACAGTTCTGAATCTTGTGTTTTCTTGCCATGACGAAAACGAGCAGACTGTAAAAAGTATCAAAGCCCCATTTTTTTTTTTCATTTATGCTGGTATATGGAGGTCTTGAAATGAGCTGGAAAGTTGAAGTTTTGTGCTGCAAGCTTCATTTCTGGCCTCAATAATATGTTGAAGTAAAACAATATGCACGCTTGCACAAAATGTAAGTAGGATATTATTACAAGTGTATTGATGATGAAACAAGTTCGAAAACTTCCTTGTTTAAAGCTTTATCATGTTATATATAAAAGAATGCACAAAAAGAAAAAGTTGCTGAGAAACTTTGTTCTTTGACACCTTTTCGGCTCTTCAGGTTTTCTCACTCAGTTTCATTCAGATCTCTCACTCAGATCCATGGGATTTTTTTGCTGAAGGAAGAGGTGCGGGAGTTCTTAATAATGTGGTACTAAAAAAAAAAAGATAAAGAATTGTAAGAAATAACAATTTTTTTTAAAGGTATTCTGTGTACAACTCTAATAACAATAATATGTGTGACACTTTATTTGATTCTGCTAGAGAAAAACTGCAGAGCAAATGGAACCACATGAAAACCTGCAGATAAGAGGATCTTCATGAATGTGGGCTGCAGCATGGCCACAAGATCATTCAAAGGCATATCTCACGTGTTCTGCTAGGGTTTCTCACCACTGCAGACTTCTGGGTGGAGTGATAGCACAGCTCTTAGTTACTGAAAGAAGTACTATAAGTGTAGGAGTTGATGGTTTTCACTTCTAGGCTTTGCCCATTTTAGTACCACCACTGTTGTGAGTACTTTCGTGCTAAATACCTGTTAACTTGCGGTATTGCAGTGCCCCTAGTAATGAAGGACAGGGCACAAGCCAGTGCAAGCAATCCAAAAAAAAAAAGGTACTTATTGCTTATTCTACACAACAGTGCCAGCTAGCTGAAATCCATTCAAGGAATATTTCCTGATATCACTGAAAAGTCAAGGAAGTTGGACTCGCCACGCAAGGTTGCCAAGCAGATGTTTACCTACGCATCACTGCATCAGTAATTCACGAATGCTGTTCTGTGAACCGAAGCACATGCTATTGTGATTGCCCATGCTGGTGCTGCACTCCGAAACTGAATGGGAAGCCTTTCATAGGTAGTCCCGCAGGGAGCACTGAAAGGTGTGCGGTCAGTCCATATGCGCCTACATCTCAAAGCCAAAGTCAAGGAAACAGGTTTCTCTCACGCCCACATTATCAATTCCCTAAGTTAGCGCTTGCCTCAGAACATTTGTGCCGTCTCCCATAGCTGCGCGAGTGCAGCACTAGTGCCCACCCTACCATCGCATATGCATCATACGGGGAAGCCAAACGTCTTGAGACATGGGATTTATGTGAGGAAGTTGAATGTAAGCGGATGCAGGAGAGGTCAAGTGGTCCTCACAGCTGGTTTCATATAGGGGTGCCTGAATGTCGGAAATTTACATACCTACTAGCCAAATAGTACTACCCTTTTTCAAAAAGAGCCTACTCAATTCACTAGTTTGATACGCATTCAATTCTGTCGAATATGGGGTTATGGCTGGGTATTGAGTTACTGGAGCAACCAGAGCCTTCCTGCCATGAAAAAAAAAAAGGCTCGGTCAAATGGCCCATTGGCTACATGAAGCATGAGTTGCAAGCTGAGAAGCTGAGCAAAACGAGAACAAAGTGAAAGCAGGAGCCAATGTCTGGACAAGTGGACTTGTCTACTTGTCTTCTTCAAGGCTTGGTGAAAGCAAGAGCCAGCGTTTCGACAAGTGGACTTGTCCTCTTCAAGGCCTTGAAAAAGACAAGTCCACTTGTTGAAACGTTGGCTCCTGCTTTCACCTTGCTCTCATTTTACTCGTCTTGAATTTACATCTCCCGCCTTCCCCCTTTTCAAGCTGAGAAGCTGTGGTTATTGACTGTGCGGAGGTTTAGAATGTCTCTGGAAACATGCAGCATGCCTGGCTGCAGAAACTATGAAGCTAAGTGGATGCGTCATCGTGCTTAGCTCAGTAAACTCTGCAGCGGAGCCAGAGTAGCATTGTTTCTGCCGCTCAGCGGTGGTCGCCTTGCATGCTCAGATGTGCCAACATGCCACCCGCATGTATTACTAGGATGCTGTCTGAGCAGCTTAAGCATAACACACAATTCCAAACCTTGCTATGGCTGTCAATACTTTGCCCTTCGAGTAAAACTGCCAATTTTTGTACTAAAATTTCTCCCCGTGTTTTATTATTATTATTATTATTATTATTATTATTATTATTATTATTATTATTATTATTATTATTATTATTATTATTATTATTATTATTATTATTATCTTTGGAAGGAAGAAAATGTTTCATATTCAGTACTCTATAAAAAGCCTGCATTATCTAAATAGCCATATTCTATTGAATTTGATTGCGTTGTTTGAATATCTGTTATTAAGCAGAAGCGTCAAAAGTTTGCTTGACTACACATTGCTTGGATAGCTGCTGCCAAATTTTCTTTTCAGGACCACCACAGAGAAATGGCAACTATTTTAATTTGTGTAGTTACCAAGTTTCAGATATTTCTCAAGCCTACTGTTTCCCTGCAAAGAAGAGAACATGCTGAGTGAATGTGGAGGTCTGGAAATTTTTGCTGTGCTGTTGATCACAGTATTTTGCCATTGGCCAAGGGAGCTACCGAATAAAATGTTTGTGAATTGTAAACATGGCCATTTTAAAAGTGCCCTTAGTCAATAGTGCACTAAGGTGCTTCTTTTCAAAAAAACTGTCTCCTTGTTTTTTCCGAGCTCAAACTTCATACCCTGATGAGGAAACAAACTAGGATTGCAGCTTTGTTTTGTGTTGCTGTTAAATCTTTATTCTGATGTTGCTGTGTGATGCTTTTGTTTGCAGGAGGCTGTCACAGGGAGCCGGTGGTTTTCTAGTCCATCCCCTCCATCTGAGGGCTTGCTACTTCATTGCCATGGTGGTGGGTTTGTGTCCCAAACTCCCGACTCTCATGAGGTGAGTGCTTGCTGGGCTATGCCTGTCATAGCTGCTCCTCAGTGGTACTGTGCAGCTGAGAATTGCTGTTACCAGGTTGAAGTAAAGAAGAATGTCGTTGTTAAAGTATAAATATTTATGATAATAATCCTTTGTTTCCCATAAGGATGCCACTGAAAACACTGATTTTCGTCTCTCATTTCTTTTATATATTTATGAAGGGAAACAAGGTTGCATGTTTCTTTAAAGGGCAACTCCGGAAGTTTTTTAACCATGTCAAGGTAATGAAATATCTAGTTTCCCAAGAAGCGCCTGTCAGGCGTCTGATAGTAGAGTTGTTCCACAAGCTTGAAAATAATTTGGATTAGCAAGAAAGTGCAAAAATGATCCCAAAACTGTCATGCTAAGCTTTGTCAAAGTTACCTACAGTAATGGCAACAATTGTCACTGGTAGGCAAAGAGTTGAATGAATGTATGTAGGCTTTAGTGAAGTGATGAAAGAGTTCGTTAAGAAATTCTGTGACTTAAGAGTTTTAGCCTGTCTGCATAGGTAATATCGTTTAGGAAACATCAATAGCAGACACTAGCAGTAAGGCTGTTGGCACCATCTTTCGATGCTGATTTCAGCCAGAGCTTGCGCAACTGACAGACTGACCACAAGTACAAAATTAGGGAATACATACCAGGTCAGGGCGAACCTGTATGCAAATTCTTTTTTTGTAAAAACTATTGCTCAGTGGAATCGACTGACGTCTGAGGATGTGTGCAGTGCGAACGAAGATGTATGTTTTTCAAGATTGTAACCCCCCTGCTGTAGCAGCGCCTTTGGGAAAAGTGGGGAAATATATGAATAAAGAAATTAATAAGGAAAGAATAAACTATTATGCAGTAAATCTCCGGTATATGAAACGTGGACATGTCAATGAATGTTTATACAGTCGAACCCAGCTATATCGAACTTGCAAAAAAGCGCCGATAAGTTCGATATAGGGCGTAATTCAATATAAGCCTGCTAAAGAATTGGACATCATAAGAGCACATATCATTTATAAAACCACTTTATTGATGGAACTAGCTTAGTTTTGCATGAAATAGTTCTGTATTTTCTTCTGCTTGGACAATTTCGCTGCCTGCGACGCACGCACTTCTCCACATTGTCTAAAGAGTCGTAGTGGCTGAGGCTGCAACCTTCCACATTTGTGCAGAAGCACCGGACTAGTGCGAGTGCACCAATCACCTCGGAGGATGTGGGCAAAGGACTATCGTTGCTTTCCTCTTTGTGCCCGCTTTCACTTGTACTCGGTACGATGTCAGCAATGTAGTCTTCGTTTTCAGGCGCTCCCATGGTCACGACACCATCATTTTCACTCACAAACTCGTCAGCCGTTGACTCATCAACAGCTTCCGAAAATTTTGACAGCTTGCTGCAAACTTCGGCAACATCGGCAACGGCTTCGTCGCACTAATCAGAATTTACAGTTACCACCGCGCACACGGAAGCCGGCACGCCTGAAGCAGTTTTTGATGAACCACTTGTACATGGCTGTGCGTACGTGTCAGGCACCACGGGCACGGGGCCATGAGTTTGTCCGCTCTAGCCCTAATCTCCCCCTTATTCTTCAAGATTGTGCTTAGAGTGCTCCTCGGAATCTTGCACACTGCGGGGTCATCCGACTTCTCACCGCATTCGACCCGATTTATGAATTCAGGCATCACGGTGAAAATCAAATTCTGCCGCTTCATCACGGCAACACTGCGGGAGAAGGCCCACAAGGCGCAAAAACAACGAACCAGAAAGGCAGCGAGACAACCCGCACTTGCGCCATCTTGCATGACGAGGGCGCAAGAGCCTCTGATTGGCTGTCTGAGCAAGCGCTGCGGGTGGGCCAGGATTATTTTTTGCAGGGGTGTGTTGGGACGGCTTGCCCGATGCAGCGCGGTCACGGTAGGGAGAGCGGTTGGATGAAGCTGCACCGCGAGAGAAAGCCAACTTTTGGGGGCACTTTTGCGCCGCTTGTCGTTCATTATATCGGGAGTTGCTGCTATTTTTGTTCGATGTAAACGTAATTTTTGCTATATATACTCATTGTAGCTATACTGTGTTCAGAAATTGTTTGATATACAGAATAATTCGATGTAAACAGGTTCGATATAGTCGGGTTCGACTGTATTAATAGCGAGCAGTGCGAATGCGGCGCTGAACACATTTCATTTGGAATCGCATGGTGGTCGCGTTTCGCTTGACCTGGAATTTACTCCGATGTTCTGCACAAACTGAGAGCCACTTTCGTATCTATCAGCGTCTACCTGGTCGGCTTTCTGCGGATACGTGACTTCTAGCGGCATAAAGCAATAGGCATGCCTGGCACATTCACACACATTCGTGGTACAGGTGCACTGACTCAGGCATGGTGCATATTCATGAAGGCTGGTTTGTATCCTTACTGCGTGCATGTTTACTTTATCCAAAATAGAAATGCACAACAATCACATTGTCACATGCAACATGCACCGAGATCCCATGTGGCTGGTGACGCAGGCTCTTAAAGTTGGCGTTGCATCGAAGATTGTGTCGCAGTGCGAGTTACTTGCGACATTCATATGTAAAAAATAAAATAAATAAGTGTAGTTCTATTAGTTTGACATAGCCTTGGAGTAAGAAATCGGTAAGCTTCTGCTTGTTACTATCTCAGAAGACTGTTCCAAGACAGGCAGTGTTTCTAGGTAAGCTTCAGATGAGCATATCTTATATCTCAAATATCGATACATTGAATCATATCACAATCTCCTTCGAGTTCACTATATCTAGTATTTCCAGAACTGCGATGACTGTCTACATTCTGCTTTGGGGGTGTCAAGGCAATGGCGGATCTACAGCAACTTTTTCCATTTCCTTTATCTCGCTAGCTTTCAAGTGCTCCAACTTTTTAACTGGTCTGGTAGTTGGTCACTCATTTTGTCATACATGATATGGTGCCTGTGCACAGCTGTTAGTAAGGTAGTGAATCAAGATGTGTTGAATAATGAACATAAAATTGCTATGCAGCTGTTAGTAAAAACATCTGTAGGTATATGTGCAAAGGAGGCTTTGCTGGTCACATCCTTAGCTGTGGTAAAAGTTAGTGTTCTTTCTTGTTTTTCTATTTTCTTTCATGGTGAAGATAATCACTAGGGGTGTTCAAATAGTGAAATTTACTAATTGAATCGAATAAGAATATAGAAAGATAAGATTACTGAGTATCGAATCAAACATAAAATTTTCTCATTTCTAAACAACACGAATTATGAAGTTCAGGTGGAGTCCATTTGGTAAAAATAGAAATCAGGCTTATATACATGCACATGTGCATGTAATACTGTTCACAATTAGATGTCTGGACAACTGAGGAGCATGTAGGTGATAAGCAATTGCTTTAACTATCTGGGGACCATGACAATGACAGTAATCAAACATTAAGGGATGCATGTACCAAATATGTTACATGCATACTACATAACATAACCACATACTACAGGGTTGTGTTCACTAAGGATAGGTGTTACACTACAGCACCGCACATTGTTTTAAAGCGTTGCAGACATAGTGGGACTGGCCCAATAATAAATTGGAACACATTCATATATAGGTTGCCTAAAACATGAGCCACACTTAATGAATGACTGTAGATTATTGAGCAGAAGTCTGACCTGCGCATTCACTCAGGAACTGGCACCTGAGTGCTACAACTGTAGCTATCCTGCAGCAGAATCATTTTGAACAGTTCTCACACCCATTTTTCTGTCCCCCTTAGAATGCTATATTCGAATTAAATGAATATTTGACAACTTCTAATAGTGATTTCTCTACCAATTGTGAATCACATAGCAGGGACGCTCGTTACAACGTCTATGCTCGTTACACGCTCGTATACGCTTGTCTACGCTCGTTACAACGGACCCGCGTACAACAGGCTTTCGCATTTAATGGACCATATTTTGGCATTAGTTTGTCTACCTATTTTATTAACCTAACAAAAAGCCGTGCGGCACGAACTGTTTCGCGCCCTTGGAAACAATCGTTGGGAGACCTCGCTACAGCGGACAAAATTAGCGGCAATATTTTCATAATCGGGCATATAAAGTGGACTTTGGCCGTGGCAAAATGGGCTTACAACTGACTTGTGAGAGTCAGCCAGCCATTGGTACTCAATATCACACACGCAATGGGGGAAGGCAGGGCGAAAATGCGCTGTCTTCTCTCGCCCGCGAGGCATGTGTCGGGGGGGGGGGGAGGCTAGGCGAGAGACAGACAGACAGACAAAGAACTTTACTAATGGTCCTGAGGAACAGCGTTAGGGTACCTCCCTTTTCAGGGAGTCCCCGTAGCCGTCGCGGGCCGCACCCACGTCGGGGTAGGAAGACCGTGGTCCTCCGCCCTGTCGCAGGCCCTCTGGACAGCCCGTAGTTGCTCTGAGAGAGCGGGTTATGCTCTGATGGCTGCTGCTTACAGCACAGCCGCCTCATCTTCAAAACGATCTGCGATGTGGACAAAGTGCGCCCAGTGCCGGTAGCTTTGTATGGGCTGTGCTTTCAGCATTTAGTTTGCATTGAAGCGAGAAACAGCACGGAGGTCAATTTGCTCGCTGCTGCTGCCGCACTTATCTTGCTTGGTTTGCTATTGCAATCGATGCTTCGCCTTTCGAGCAATACTGTGACTTTTTTGTTTCTTTTTCCCTTTGGACGTTCATTATTCTTTCTTTGCAATAAAGTTGTTAAACATTGCAATGAAAGCTTCGGAAGTGAGCATTTTCGGATATTACAGACTTCTGATAAAACAGACGTTTTTTTGTCGAATTATCAGGGTCCGTTGTAACAAGAGCATGCTATTACTGCATGCTGCCTTTCCTTATGGAATCTTTGGATGCTCATTTTTGAGCACTCTAATGTGCTCCCAAAAGGTCAATCTTGTTTACATGATTGAAGAGAGGTGCCTTGGCTACATTTGGATGGTTCTTTCTGGTCGCCCGACTGTATTCAATTCGTATTAAAAATGTTGAATATTCATGCACCTTTAATGATCACTGCGAATAACTATGGATAAAACAGTGCAGAGCGTTTACAATGTGCCCTGTTTTTGCTTCCTCACATTGTTTGAACTGCACCAGATCTACCTGAGGGACTGGGCGAAGGACCTTGACGTGCCCATCCTGACAGTGGACTATTCCCTGTCCCCAGAGGCACCGTTCCCTCGAGCCCTTGAGGAGGTGTTACATGTTTATGCCTGGGCTCTCATCAACCATAAAAAGCTTGGTAAGTTGTTTGCATCTGCTAGATGCCATTCTCTAGGGTTGAGTCCAACAGGAAGGGTGCCGTGATTGATTGCAGCATTGCAAGATGTTTTCTGTAGCACTGTGGCTGTTATATACATTTTGTTGCATTCTGGTACACGTTTCTGCTATTACTGCATGCTGCCTTTCCTTATGGAATCTTTGGATGCTCATTTTTGAGCACTCTAATGTGCTCCCAAAAGGTCAATCTTGTTTACATGATCGAAGATAGGTGCCTTGGCTACATTTGGATGGTTCTTTCTGGTCGCCCGACTCCAGATCAGAGTGCTCACAGGTTCTCCCAGTGTTGCTGTCAGAGCAACTGAGGAATCTGGTTGCTTTTCGATCATGTGACCCTGTCCTTTCCTGTGGTTGGACTGCAAAAGGCGACTCTGGCTCTGTTCAGGGCGACGACAATTATCATCAGCGGTGGCACTGTCTGCGTTAGCGAAAGCTCCCCACACCCTTCACTTCTTTCCTTCTCACTGTCCTGAAAAGTAGCCAGCTCTTCGGTTGGCACAAAATATATTCTTCTTGGATACAGAGTGGCTCCAGAATCTGTCTGCTTAGATTTAGAGGATCACAGCGACCATCCAAAAATGCCATTAGTTGTCTACCTATTACTATGGAACAACATAACATGCTTTGAATGGTGGTTGTCATCATGCTCATCGCGCGGAATTAGCTGTGACGAACATCTTGGAAACTGGTCCTTTTTGAAGAGCGCCATTGGTGATTCTTTATCATGTCAGGTAGGTGGTTGTTTCATTTTCTCCGAGTTTGCTGTCACCCTTAAGATATGCCAGAAAACAGAAAGTTGGTCGTCCACCAGACCTCTTCTTTTACTCTTCTTCTTTATCCCCTTCATTCAAAGTGTGTGCTTCGCCTTCATGATGGATAGTTGAGTTAGCGTGAATATGCAGAGATAATTTTAGACAAGTGAGAAACACTTCATCAAAACTGAAACATCTTGACAGCTCAGACATCTGATTGTCACGAAATAATGTTAGAACAGACACATCCTGGGCACAGGGCTGCGAATAATGACATCTGGAGACAGTATCCTCAACTATGGTTAATTGTAAACATTATACAGCTTCTCTTGCAGAAATAATAATAAATAAATAAACAAAAATAGAAAGATTGCTTTATAAAGGTTAAGTTGTCTTGAGAATCTTTGCACTAGCAGATAAGTGGAAAGCAATTATTCCTGTGCACAATTTGCTTGAAGACAGGTCTGCAAGGTGACAGCACCATTGCTACTTCCATGCTGATGTCACAACAGGTGAAGACAGGGGGTCAGTAGAAATCTGTTTCAGGGTACATGCTGTGTGTGCACACACCAGTCTTTAGGATTAGTTTGCAGAAAAACTACAAAACTTTCAGTCGTACCCTGTCTCTGAAATGACCAAATTGCTCGAGAGATCATACAACTTTCGTCGAAATCTGTAGCCTTATAATATTGCCTAAATTGCCCTATACCATGCTGTTCTTTCAAAAGTAATTTGTTATTTATTATTATATATCATACTATATTATTTTGTATAGTTTCTTAATTTCAGCAAAATATATATGGCCTGCTTTTCTTTTGCATTTGTTTCGCACTTTCTTTCTGTAGGTTGGACCGGTGAAAACATTTGTGTGGCTGGTGACAGTGCCGGAGGAAACCTGATGCTGGCCCTCTGCCTAAAGACCATTGAGCTCAACATTCGGCGACCCAGCGGAGCGTTTGCAGCATACACGCCTGTCATGCTTAGCATGGCACCGTCTCCCTCAAGGATTCTGTGTGCTGTGGATCCTCTGCTCCCTCTTGGCTTCATGCTGACCTGTCTTCATGGTAGGCACTAGACATCTCCTCTTCACCTGCTAAAGGAGTATTGCATCTTGTTTGTTAAAGAGATGCTAAAGTGACATGTAAGTCAAACTGAAAAAAAGCATTATATTGTCTGAGAACAGTGGTGTTGTAAGAGAAAGAGAAAAAAGAAGACTAACACAGCGAAGAATAATGTGATACCAAATCTAGGGATGGTACTAATTTGGCTTCTTTATATTTGTGTTCAGTAGTACTCAACTGACAAGAAAAAGGTTAAAAGAAAATGCAGTTTGGCCAACACAGGAACTCTGGTATCATCTCTGCGTAGCCTTCTGTCTCAAAACATGCAGCAATGCCTGGCAATGCCTTCTAGGATTGCCGGCGCAGCTATGCGAGAGAGCCAGTTTGTCACAGACAACTTAAATTGCTGATGAATCATGCCTAGTTATGTACTGCTAAGTATGCTTTGTAACAAAGTCTCTCTTTTTGCAGCGTACATTGGCTGTGCCACTGAGGCAGACATCAGACTGTGTGCCAAAGCACCTCCAGAGAAGCCGGCCCGTAGGGAAAGTGTGACAGAAAACAGCATGTCAGATTCCGGTCACAGTCCCACAGACAGCGTTTGTGCTTCAAGTACTCAGCCTGCACAGGAGAGTGAGGTAGAGATGAGTAACCCTATGAGCACCTCACCAGCGACGAAGGCCAAGATGCCTTTGACCCGCACAAAGAATGTGGTGGAGCTCGAAGTGGCGGGAGAACTGCCTAGCCAGTATCTCTGCCGCTTTGCATCTCAGTGCAACGACACAAACACTTCGTGCCAAGCTGACCAGCATGCGGACGAACACATAGTGCTAGATATGCCTGTGGACCTGACTTTCCCGGTGCGTAACCGGTGCTGTCGTGCGGCTACGCACTGGGTGCGGGCGCTGGTGACCGTGCTCAGTGCCAGCCACCTGTACCAGAGGCATGTGCTGGCCAACTGGGAGCTGCTGTGCGGCCAAAATGGCAAGAAGAGAAAAGGCCTGGCCGTTCCGTGGTTCCGGAGGGCCTCACGCTTTGACCGCAAGTTTCAGACCATGAAGATTCTGGCCAGTAACCCCTTCATCTCGCCCTACCTCGCCCCTGGCTGGATGCTCCAGAGGATGCCTCCTTGCTACTTTGTGGTGGGTACCCATGGTCAAGCTCTAATTCTGCACCAAGTCATCTTTTCTGTTGCACTTGTGCCCTTCCCTGATGCAGAGTAGCTTAACAGGGCCCAGCCTAGAGTTAAGTTCTCTGCCTTTTTTTTTTTTTACCACTCTTCTCTCTCTATCTCTGTGCTAAGTCTTTGGACAACATTCTTCGATTGGGCACGTAATGGTTCAGTGTAACTTGGTGGTAGAGTTGATTGTGATGTGATAAGTCATGTACTGGCAAATTCTTGTGCTAAGTTGTGTAAAGACCACGAATTTGGACCATTTCGGAAATTTTCTGTACATGAGCCGCACTTGTCATCTGTGACTGGGCGGCTTGTGCTGTGGTATCTGCTTGCAGTATCTGCACAGTTCACAGAGGTGGATCACATGCTATATCTGGTTTCTGTTAGCTTGTTTGATCTGTTTGTTGGTTTTACAGTATAGCTGGGCTAATAATTGCAAACTCATATACTTTAAGCATTGGTGCCATCAAGAAACTAGTATCTTAGTGCGCCAGATCTTGTCAGCTGCTGCATTTAAAGTGTGGGCTAAATATTGTGCAGTTCTAGGGCCCCATCTCTGTCATTAGAGGAAAGGGGCCTCTTTCAGTTAGATATAAATCATTGGAGTTCTACGAGGAGCTATTGGCCTTAGAATTCTCCCTCCTCCTCTTTTTTGCATTTCTGTATCTGGTACTGGATGTGTCCCATTACACTTTTCTCCTGGACACACGTCTTTGTATGTGCCACCCTGAGCATGTACATCCTATGCACTCAGATTTTCAGTGCTTTGTAAGTATGTTTATGCAGGGAACTTTCGTCACTAATGCAATAACTGAGATGCATAGTGGTGTACTGTAATATTCCTTTTACTTTTCATGCCTGAAAACTCTAGTGCCTTTTTCATCGTGCAACCTTACATGTGATGTGACATCTGCACTTGTGTCCGACGACAGCTTGACCTTTAAACAGTTTGGTTCCAGTGAACAGAACTCCAGCTGTTCCAGTTCTGTGGTTAAGTGTCAGCAACAATGAAACAGAAATGAACTGAAGCATAACTGCGAGTCGGCCTAGTTGGAACAGATTCATTATTTAAAAACTTTTTTTGCGCAAACAGACAGGGACAAAGAAAAGGAGCAACACAAGGATGAGCGCTTTCCTTGTGTTGCTCCTCTTCCTTGTCCCTGTCTGTTTGCGCACAAAAAGTTTTTAAATAATGAGATAGGTAGCTCTCAGAGGTAAAATAAGTGTTCCCAATGTCATCACATACAGTGGTGAGCATATCAATTCTTGAGGAAATGTATACTACACATTTATTTACTTTTCACTAGTGTATGGACCGTACCAAACAAATTTGGACCAAAATTAAAAAAGAAAAGAAAGGAAAAAAAGGTGTGGTCCTTACACAAGATTCTGCAGATTCAGATTTTGGACACAGAGAAAAAGTCAGAATGACATCTGACTTTCAGTTTATATGTAGGTCGAAGCTTGACAAATACATGTGCATGTGTACAGCATTCAACTACCGTACTTACTCAATTGTAGGCCAATACTTTTCTTTGAAGAGTAATGTACAAAAGTCTGAAGTCATCCTTAGATTCGAGGATGCGATTTGGCAGCAACCGCCAAAAGCTACCGACTGTTGATGATTTTATCAGCACACATAGAAAAGAGAGAATGTCCATAATGACGCAGATCATCAGGCGAAGAAAGTCACAAATGTTTCAGGTGCCGCATCGATATGTCTAGTTGGCTTAGTCAAATGTAGAACTGGGTCTCGCAGCTTGGGATAAAATTCTGGCTGATCTGATTACGCATACATTCCAAAAGTATGACATCTCGATGAGCTTGCACGTTCTTTTTTTGCAGCCGAATGCCATTTTCTGTTCTGCTTACATTTGAGGAAAGTTTTTTTCTTCTTCTTCTTCTTTTTTTCTGAGCTTCCAAATCTTGGGGGTCGGCCTAGAATTGCGAATGGCCTATATTTGAGTAAATACGGTACACACCCCATTAAAGAGCTGGTGTTTACTGCTGAAAGGATAAGCAGACACGTTACTAATGCAACCTACATTATTACACCAGCCTGTGCATACAGTGGAATCTCGATGATAGGATCATGGCTAATACGGATTTTCGGATGATACAAATTTTTCTGTGGTCCTGGCCAAGCCCCATTACTTTGCAGCGTGCTATAGAATGGTTGTTACAAATCAATTTTCGACCCGCGTCAGTTGATACGAATAAACGCCGCCCCACTGACGGCCGTGAAAGAGAACAGCGCGCAGTCACGCGATTTCTCCTTTTCTCTTTTGGTGCTGAGGCGCGGATGCGGCGCCCGACAGCGCGAAGGCCACAACTAGGTGCGAAGAGTTTGAAGCGGTGGTGCTTTTGTTGCTTTTGTGCTTTTCTTCCTTTTCCGCATGCCATCGGACGGAGTGGCTGCTGTGCTTCGGGCCGCGTTCTTTGCGTTCACCCCATTTTGCCTAGTCGCAGTGAGCTATGTCTCGCCAGCGGAAAGCGCTCTCCTTTAAAGAGAAATTAGACATTCTTCGAAAGGTCGATGAGCATCCCAAGAGGAAGCGGACGGAGTTGGCTGAGGAGCTAGGCCTCGCAACGTCAACACTGAGCACAATTGTTGCATAGCGAGACTCTATCATGAAAAGCGTGCTTTCGTTCAATGTCAACGCGAAGCAAGTGAAGACCGCTCAGCACGTGAAGCTTGAGGAGACTCTCCTGACTTGGTTTAAAGAAGTAACCGCAGCTGGTGTAAATATTGACGGTAAAGCTTTGCGGGAGAGAGCCGACAAGTTTGCACTTGCTCTGCACATCGATGGATTCCAGGCCTCAGGTGGGTGGCTGCAGCGTTTTAAGACTAGGAACAGTCTCGTTTATAAAAGCGTTTGCAGCGAAGCGAAAAAAGCTGACGAGAGCAATTGTCAGTGACTGGCTAGCGAAGCTGCCGTCACTCATTGCGGAGTATGAGCCTCGTGATGTTTTTAATGCTGATGAGGCAGGTCTGTTTTTTAACCTGCAACCCCAGAAAAGCCTCTGTTTAAAAGGTGAAGCATGCAAAGGAGGCAAAAAAAAGCAAAGAGTGCGTTACGGTTCTCTTATGCTGCAACGCCGACGAATTGGAGAAACTTAAGCTCACGGAAGTTGGCAAGTTTCAAAAGTTCCAGTGCTTCAAGTGCAAGAGTCATTTGCCGTGCGTCTATCACGTAAACAAAAAGGCATGGATGATGTCGGCGCTGTTCGAAGAGTTTCTGTCTCTACTTGACAGGTGGATGGCTTGCAAGAATCAGAAGATTGTTCTGTTTCTTGACCAGTGCACCGCCCACCAGTGGCAAGTAACACATCAAAACGTGAAACTTGTCTTTTTACCCGCGAACACGATGACGCACCTGCAACCCCTTGATGCTGGGATTATAAAGAACGCAAAGCACCATTTCAAGAGCCTTCTTGTGTGCCGCCTACTTGCTAAAATTGATCAAAAGGATGAAGGCGGCCTGCGAATAAGCCTCTTGGATGCCATCCATTTTATAGCTATGGCATGGGATCAGGTAACTCTGGCTACCGTAGTGAACTGCTTCAGCAAATGCGGCTTCTTCGGGAGTCCAGAAGAGGTGCCCCCAGAGCCGGAAGATCCAATTGAGGATTGGGAACGGCTTAATGTTGAGTGCACAGCTGATGACCTTTGCACAGCAGATGACAATCTCGTCACCTGTGGTGCGCGCACGGTAGAAGATATTGTCAAAGAGGCCAAATGCGAGGCTGCTGATTGTAGCAATGATAGCAATGACATAGACGTGGGTGATGGTGAAGGATCACCACCGGCGGCTGAAATGCTGCACATGCTCGCCGTTCTGAGGCGTGCTATGCCCGCGGATGAAATCAGCGACGACATGTGCATGCGTTTTTATGAATTTGAAGAAAGTCTGCTAAGTGGCCAGACAAATAAAAAGAAGCAGAAGGACATTAGAGACTTTTTCTTCAAGAAATAAATGCTTTTTACGTACGTGCCTGAGTGAGTTCACCTCTGACTCTTTAATTTAGCTAGTTTTAATTGTGTTTCAATGATACGAATTTCGGCTAATACGAATATTTTTCGAGACCTCGTGAGATTCGTATCATCGAGTTTCCACTGTATTCTCAAAGAAAAGAAGTGATTGATTTGCTCGGCATTCTCACTTGGTGGTATGTAAATTTGGCTAGCACAGCCATACAGTTCTCATTTTTTTAACAGTGGAGCTGTTTAAGCTTTTAGTTCCACCGTGGAGTATTACCAGAAAATAGCCCAGCTGTGCACCGCCTCGCATTGCCTAGCAACCACCTGCGAGAGCACCGAGCCACGTGACCTCCTCGCACCCCATGCGCATAGGGCGGAGTCGTGATGTTACAGGTGACTAAAAGCTCAGAACAGCTGGCACAGCAACACACCTCTCACCTACTCTACTCCATGCGTACGTGCTGCTGGCATGGGGAGACCGAAGAAAGTCCGGACATCTGAAGAAGAAGTGGCTTACCAGGAAGAGCGCCGTACTGCCAAGCGAGAAACGATGCGTTGCCGCCGAGTTGATCCGAAACACCACGCCGAAGCTGCGGCTGAGAAGAGGCGACGCCGAGTCGAGGATCCCGAGTTTCAGTCCAGGGAACGCGAGAGTTGGTGCCTGAATGCTCAACATCTCTGAGAAAGCAATCCTGGCCTGCAACTGCTTGAAGATTTTTTGCGTCAAGCCCACCGAGACAACAACTTGGCAAAACCTAGCATAACCTCGCAAAACCTCTAACAACTTAGCCAAGCCTACAGTAACTTAGCATGGAAGTTTGGGCTTGTTGGTGATTCATTGGAAAAAGGGTGCGTGTTGCTCTCTCATGTCCTTGTCTTTTTTGTGCTGTGTTCTTTTTCCTACCATAACCTTGCAAAACCTAGAAATTACTTAGCCAAGCCTGCCAACTTAGCAAAACCTAGCATAACCTCGCAAAATCTACAAACTTAGGCAAGCCACATAAAAGCTAGGTGACCACAAGCTCCGCTGCTGACTCCAGCCTTGCGCCACTAGTGCAAGCTGCGCATGTGTTCGTTTTTTAGTGTGTGTTACACATTTGCATACAGTTTGTTTTCCATTTTAATCATCAGTATGCACTATAATATACATTTTTTTTGTTTCAATGCTTTCTTGGACAGGGCCTTCACCTGGACCCCACCTTGGATGATCTTGTCATGCTGTCGAAAAGGTTGAAGGCGGCAAACAACTATGTACAACTTGAAATATTGGACAACCTCCCACATGCTTTTCTGAATTTTCTGCCCTTTAGCAAAGAAGCTCACGAAGGTTCCAAGAAGTGTGTTGAGATGATCAAGCAAGCGCTCTGTATCAAAGTGCCATAATGTACAGTGATGTTTAACTTAAGCTCACAGTAATCCTACAAAATGGTGTACAGTCGCGTGCATTACAGACTTCTGCTTCTTGCATTCCCAGGGATCAAGATGGATCTATAGCGTTGTTGCTTTGTATACTGCGTGATGCAAGTTTTCTACAGAGTGTAACATTCCCTCTTATTTAGTTTAATGGGCTGCAGCTATCACTTTAATTTATCATATGACCTATTATATTAATGTTACTAGTAAGAACAGGTACAATGTACCACAAGTATACCAGGCTGGCTCTTGGTACACTTTTATTTTTCTATACATCATGTAGAGTTCTAAGCATATTTTAACTGAACAACCTGCTATATGGTGTTTTGTTTCTTTGAGCATAAGTTGGGAATTTTTTATTGAGAGGCTGTTTCTATGGAAATATAGAGCTGTTGTGACAGCTGCCAAGTGACATATTTAGTTTGAATAGAAGGTTGTTTGGCTTCTTTTATGTTCATACGCTTTTCCTTGGAAGAAATATATTTTTACGGATTAGTTAAGCACATTACCATTTTTTGATGTCATCCCTGAATTCAACAAAAGCCCCATTGCTACCTTTTGTCTACCTCACTAGCTACAATGGCGCGGCTGCTTTTATATTAAAATGGTACAAAAATAAAATTTTCTTTTAATGAAGTGTTTCGTGTTTGTGGTGCTTTCTTTCATAACTAGAGTGCTATATGATACTGACATTGCATTTGGAAGCAGGACATCAAAAGAGTCATGTGATTGCACTGGCATGTGGTCTTAGAAGTAGAGCTGAAATGTGTTTAATTAGATAGATGAAGTTTTAATCAAGTGACAAAATCAGGCTTTGTGCTGTGATAAAAGCATGATGCCAGTGTTGCTTATCTTAGAATTAAGGTCAGGTGAGACTATTTGGTCCCAAATGTAGATTTTTTTATTTTGTCTTCTTTTGATAGTGCATGTTTATAGCTTTCAAAAAATGTATAATAAGGGTATCCCAACTTCTAACATACTTATTTATTTTTAAAAGCACTTTGGAGCGCAAAACAGGTATGAAGAAAAGGAGCAACACAAGGATGAGTGCTTTCTAACAACTGATTTTATTTTCGAAGAACCATCTGCTTAAATACCCACAGATCTGGGCGATCCCGTCAACACTACCAGAACGTGTGTTGGTCATTCTCGCCCCAAGCTGGAAAATCGCTAATGGACTATGCCTCAAACCATTCCAGGCTTGTGAAGAATGGTAGTCATTTCATGTTTCCGGTCAGCATTGTTGAAGTCATGTTGCCACACTGTAAACTTTGCATTTCTTGAGGAGGTTGATCGGTTGAGAAAGGCTAGGTACCCACTTGCTGTGATGCTGGCGTCCTGCACTAGACTAATGAAAAAAAACTAGAACAGGATAAAGAACTATGCACAAAGAATCAAAGGCAGAAAGATTTTGCTTCCAAGGTTTCAGTGATTCCGTATGTGCACGGCCTTTCACACAGACTTCGAAAGGTGGCTGGGAGTTGTGAAGTAAAAGTGGTGTTTTCAGCTAAAAACAAAACAGGTAGTGTGTGTTCTAGGGTAAAAAGTAAGTTCGAAAGTAAGGATGATGCAAAGAAAGAATACAGTATTAAACATCCACATAAGAACCAATTTGTCGATTGCGCAAAGAATGTTGTGTATCAAATTCCAATGACGTGTGGTCATGTGTACGTAGGGCAGACTGCGAGATGCATTAACAAGACTAAGGGAGCACTTGCCTTGTCTGAAAGGTCGCCCTAGTACGCATTTGGCAATGCATTGTCAAGAACATACGTGCTCACCTTGTCTTAGAAGCACTGACATGCTGTTTAGGCATGGAAATCAAACCGCGAGAGAAATTGTGGAAGCTCACTGGATTGAAAAACTAAAGGAAAAATGCATCAGTTGTCTTTCTGTTTCATTGTTAGACAAAGAGAATTCGCTCCTGTCATCATATCTTTAACGTATTTTCGTCTTAAGACCTTGTTTTATACGCTTAGCTGTTTTTATGTTGACCGGGTAGTGCTGATCTGCGGCATCTTATCAAAAGTGCTGTTATATGCGCTATCGGCGTGTTCTGTTGACTGGATCATGTAGACCTGTAGGTATTTAAGCAGATGGTTCTTCGAAAATAAAATCAGCTGTTAGAAAGCGCTCGTCCTTGTGTTGCTCCTTTTCTTCGTCCCTGTTTGTTTTGCACTCAAAGTGTTTTTAAAAATGAATCTGTTCCAACTAGGCCGACTCGCAGTTGTACTTATTTATTTCATTTTAGTTGTTCTGTCAACTGGAAAGTGGCCATGCCTCATTGTGGAGGCTTGACTTCTCATGAAGCTTTCATCCCACAGAAACAACTTTGGTTTGACATAAGTTTCAGTAAAAAAAAGAAAAAAAAGAATTACAGGGTTTTATGTGCCATAACCATGATCTGATTTTGAGGCATGCCATAGTGGTGGACTCTGGAAATTTGGACCACCTAGGTTTCTTTAATGTGCACCTAAATCTAAGCACACAGGTGTTTTCGCATTTTGCACCAATCGAAATGAGGCCATCATGGCCTGGATTCGATTGCGCAACCTCATGCTTATTTCCTAGTTTTAGCATTGCGATTCGCTTTATCTATGTAGTGCATCTTACAGTTGTTGGGGAAGTCTGTAGCACTCATGTGGTCCTCTTTTGTTTGTTTATGGGGGCGCATGTTGTTCAGAGTATGCCGGATCTGTCAAAGACCAATTTCGTGCCTATTTCAGTGTTGCTGATGGAGATAATGCAGAGTTGCACAAAAACACACGTTTAATTGCAACAGCTACAATTCAAGCATGCTAAAGTACCCAGGGATCACTCCTGGACATTCGTGCGCATTTATTTGCGTGCTATCTATGGGCTCACGGCGGGTAAAAAAAACTTGGAGGATGCTTAAGCTTCACCTCTAAGAGTGGAATGCAATAGCATTCAATGATCCCCACCTACTTCTTGCGCTTCCCGGCAGCTGCAGCTTATGTAACCGTAATGTTTACTGGGAAACGTTGGTGGCGAACACTATGCATGAAGATGCGCTTTCTGGTAGAAACGTAGCCTCTTGCGTGTTCCGATCCCAGAGAGTACACAGCCACATAAAAAATATTATCTACATCATTTTCAGGTTTCTGTTGTTGTTTTGCACTTTTAATATTTAAATCTGAGAAGATGTAACATAAAAGGCATGCGCTGGTGCGCAGGAGAGCACAGCCGTGAGTGAGATAGGTTTGCACGGTAGCAGGACACCCGGCCGCCAATACCTGAGACTCAACCGCCGGTCAGCAAGACTCCTGCTCGCTCTCGCACAGTAATGCGCTTCGCACGCCGCTTCCTTTCTTCTTCCGTAATCGCCATCATTAATTCTCCTCTTGATGCCACACAATCACCATCACTCCAAGCTGGCTGTTCCAACGCTTTGTCTTATCCCGCCCACACGCCACAGTCCACCTCATCACATTTATAAACAAGTTTATTGCCTGTTACTCCACAGTTCCAATATACACCAGTGCTACTTTAAGTCTTGGTCAGCAAAACTTGATGTTTAATTGGCAGATAAGCTCTGTGAAGCTCTGCAAGGCTTCACGAATTAGATATTAGAGTTTTAGATTAGGTTGCTGAAGCGTTGGGGGTGTAAACGGCCGGGTGTACAAAAGAATGCAAAGGGCCTACAACAAAGTTAGCACCTCCCAATGCTTGGGTACCCTAGTCCAAAGTTCTTTAATGCTCACAAAAGCAGGAAGGGTTCAAGTGAAAATCTAGACAAAGTGATCAAAAGTAGCCAAACAAGCCTAGAGCCAATATTTCAAAAAAGGCGGCTGTTTATCACAGAAACTGCCTCCATCCATTGAGCTGCTGTTCAATTTGCTCTTGCATTACTGTATGCTAGAAAGCGACTGTGCTGAAAATGTATAGTGACCCTCGATTCAACCTTCCTGAGCAGCAGGAATTTTTATTTTTTTACCTGCAAAGAGCTCGTCTGGGTTTTCTTTATAGCACGAGGCTTATGAAGAAAATTTCATGCCTCGTGTGTAGACAGGTGGACATTGCCTTCTGCAAATTTGTTTTAATTGCTTTCTGTAACAGAAAATCTCCTCCTCCTCGGGTGGATGACAGTTTTCTCTCTCATTAAATTATTGTCACTTAAGTTCCTTCACAAACTGAGACAATTGTTGCTGGAATAACATGTAGGCTTTCATACTAAGTCTGCTTAATTGTTAGCAGCCATGAAAAGAGGAATGAGGTGAGAAGGTGGGCAAGGTTCATGATGAACAGCATAATTGACTGTAAATTTGCCGGTGCAGAATGTACACAAAGCATGATATTATGCCTTCCTTCTGCGTATGCTGGTTGTCTGTGCGCCTGCTTTGCGATATAAGATGCAGTATATCAACGGCAGTCAAATTTGATTTTAGCTGTACAGCCTCAAGGGATTTCCCCTGCATGTGGTAGCTTGTCAAAGTAGTTTATTGTCTTCTGTCTTACAAAGCTTCTTGATTATTTATTGGCTTGAAGTAACCAGTTTCTGACCACCAGATGTGACTATCAAAACATTATTGTCAACACAAAAAGCCATTGAACATGCTTAGTATGTGTTTCCAAGGTACGGGAGCCATGTGAAAAAAACATTTTTATTGTACATGGGACCAGGTGACTGAAACTGGTTGTGTGTAAACCAGGAAGAGTTGCGACATTCAGCTTCAATATTACTTTTATCAGAAGATGAATGCAGAATGAATGGAAGAGAGAAACTCTTGACTCCTCAATTATTTAGCTTTAGGAGAATGGGAAGAGCAGCTGCAGTGCACACTGCATTGTTTGAACACACAGAGTTCCCATGACTTAGTTTAAACATGTATTGCACTAGGTGACTGATGCAATGTATGTACAAACTAAAGACTTTAAAGCTTGACAACTAACTCTTAAAATAGGTTTTAAAGAAATGCTAGTCCTATGGCCAATAGGTGTAGCGCTCAAAGGCACATACTCTGCTTCTTGACAATGGAACTGCGAAGTACACTTTTGTGTATGTGTTGAGCAAACCCTTGTTTTAATGATATCATCAGTGATAGCAAATGTTATTTGTTATATGTGGCATTTTGGTAAATGAGGAAAGGGTCGTAAGACTGTGATGTAGGGCAGATCACTCATGTGTAAGGCAGCACATGGACTATAACAGCGCAAGAGCTTGTAAGTATAAGGGTGTGCAAATGCTAACAAATAACCAATAGATAGTGTCCTATTCGATTCAGCCTTCGAATCGAATGGTCACTATACCGATATTTTTTTGAATGCATTTAGAATATTTACATCAACTGTGCATGATCAAACATAACATTGGAGCAAGAACGTTATAGTTTTGGTACTTGAGAATTTGCATAGTAGAGCAGGGTACATCATATTCAGGGAGCCAGACTTGACCGACATTATAGTGATCATTTGAATTCTTTGAAGAGTCCTGTGAATGCTTACAGACTGCTTAATTGTAATTGAATTAATAAACTTTCTAATGCTATGCTACATTGCTAATTAGCTAACTAGCTGTTGTAGCTAACTAGCTACATCAACATAATTACATTAGTTGTGACAATTTGGCTGCTCATTATTCAAAATGTATTTTATATGCAATTCGATTCACCTCTGGCATGATTTGATTCGGTCTAAAAACATTACTATTCGTGCACCCCTTTGGAACACATCAACGCTCGGAAGTGCACAAGGACACGATAATGGAAAACTTCTGCTTATGCTCGTGAGCAGTTGCCTTTTGCCTGTGTGAATTATCATCACGTCATTTATTTAAGCCCAAGGAGCTGCTGCTGCTTGGTGGAGCGACCTTCACTGTGGTCCTTGCCAGGTTGATACGAAGAAACACAAAGGGCTGATCACCACATATATGCTGCACCATGCAGTCCCATGTGGATTACTCATTTCGTCTTCCATACTACTGAGTGGAGTCCCGCGTCACTGTGCTTTAAATATTAGAGGTCTGGGCAGCCCCAAGCCCAGGCCTCCCAATCGCCGGATTCCAAATAAAGTTATCTCACTAAAATGCATGCTCTGCAAAGTTGATGTGCAACTGGGACCAGTTGGTTACCAGCTGGAATCTGTTGATTCCAGTTGAGACTAGTTCGATCTCGGTTGGAAATTTTCACCTGCATGTGTAGGAACTCCAAAAAGCATTAAATAAACTGACATTTTGGATAAAGCAATCTAGGTGCAACGATCGACTGGTCACTGCATGTATGTTACATATGCATTACATATTATTCATTTTGTGACAGTGTATATTTTATACCTTACTTTGCGTTCCTTTTAAACAAAATTTATTTTCTTCATTTTCCAGCCTCCTCATCATGTGGTTGTAACTATATGTATGGTGCCCACACAGGTAATGGTAAAGTGTTAATAATGCTTGAGTGTTGTTGATTAACTTAAGTGTAAGAAAATTAATATGCTGTGGGGGGATTAAGTTTCGACCACTGCTATGCCAGTACTTTATT
This sequence comes from Dermacentor variabilis, assembly GCF_050947875.1. Classification (NCBI taxonomy): domain Eukaryota; kingdom Metazoa; phylum Arthropoda; class Arachnida; order Ixodida; family Ixodidae; genus Dermacentor; species Dermacentor variabilis. Next base: position 123,688,605 of record NC_134572.1, on the reverse strand, counting down.
TGCATTTATGTGGGTTTGTCCCAGGCACACAGGGGTGCAAGAAACTTCCCATGCTACAGGGGGCTTGTTGTCCCAACCCGCTAATTGTGCACAATTTGGTTGTTTTTATGTACGATACTCGGCGCCAGAACTCGGAGCTGCAGGCAGGCTGGCACTGCAAAGTCAATTAGCACGGCGAAATAAGCGCTATTATTTTTTTTCTTTCTTCCGCCCCCCCCCCCCCCCTTCTCATCAGCCCGGGCTATTTCTAGGCGAGATCGATGCATTTAGGAATTAGTTCTATGATTAGTTTTGCAAACTGCCGCGAGGGGGAAGCTTGTCGCGCTCTCCGCCCTTTCCGTTTTCACTCTCTGTATCTTTCTTCCCCTTCCTCTCTACGCATCTCACGTTTTCTATCTGTGCGTTTCGTTTCCCCCCGTCTCCGGTCGGAGGAAACAGGATTTTGAGCTGCGTGCAACTTGGTCATGTCAAGCAAATGTTGTGCTGTGGCAGCGATTCGGAAAGCCTTGAGGACTGCAGGCCAGACTCGGCGCCAGGAAACTGCAGTCTGGTGAACATGTCAGGTATCGGGAGGCCAGGCTCCGGCCTCTACGAGATGCTGACGACAATGATCCGTGCGAACATCGAGTACTTCAGAGAAGTAGAGACGGAGACGGGAAGTAAAATACTCGCGCACCTGAACTTGATGCAAGAACTGCTGCATTGGGTCGAAGACTCTGCTTACAGAATCTTGAGTTCTGCGCACCTGTTTGACTTCGACTCGGAGACGCCTGCGAACGGCTTTCGAAGCATCATCACAGTCGCGGATCGGTTCATCATCTTGGCTGTCAAACTATGCAGAGCGCTGCAAATGAAGCGCGGTTCACCGTTTTTTCGAGGGGAGAGTTTCGCGAAGGAATTAGACGACCACGTCGGCATCTTGCGCGGCCTGAAAGTCGGCATGTCCATACTGGAGCAGATGATGGAGCACACAGATAAAGGCAGTCTGTTCGTGGATGAAAACATGAAATTTCAGGACTTGTTCAAGGAGTTTGACAATTTTGACCCCACAAGCTTCTACGGCCGCTGCATGGGATTTTATGTAAGTGAATTAGTTCTTCGTTAATTAGCTTAAGTGGCCAGCTGAATATGTCGAACTTATACTCACTAGGAATTTTACAGAAGCGTATATCACAGCAGGCATGGTTCGATTTGCCTTCGCTGTATTCTTCGTTCGAAGTAAATGACACAGCCAGCGACACACGCACAGAGTCACAAACCCGAAGGTAAACAACTGTGCCTAATTGTTCTGTTCATGCATAAATCTGGGCTCCTGTTGGAGCTTTCTTATTCGTCATCCCTGAACGAAAACTAACGGTCACTGGCATAAAGCGCAGCCAAATAAATATATTTATACCTGTGATATAATATAATTATGCCTGTGGTGCGTGTAGTTTGCAGAGGTAAATTTTTAACTTAGTACATTATGTGTATATAGACATATTTGATGCATACCTATTGAGTTATGAAATGTTTTTATATACTGTTAAAAATATATATACTCAGTGATAGTCACATGTTAGAAACCCACACAACAAGGTGATTCAGAGGAGAACACATTATTGCTGCACTCGGGCAGAGTTTTCCTTCATTGATTTTTTCCTCTTTCCTCATGTGTATAGAGTTTGTGCGGGTTGTTATGTTTGGTGCAAGACTGTGTGATGAATGGCTTTTCATTTCTGTTTGTCCAGCAGCCATAAAGGGCCAGCTGTACGTATCACCTGTGCTGCTTTAGGTGCAATAAAATGCAAGCCGTAGCATTCAAGCATGCAGTTTTCATAACTGCATGCCTGTGTATTGGCTAGCGGGTATTGCCGTTGCAAAGCTAGCATTTTGTATTGTCGACTTGATATCCATTGTATTGCAAGAGAGTGACACTATCAGAGGAAATGTGTGGTACCACTATGTTCACATCTTTTTCTTGTATGTTTCTTTGATATCATGTGCTTCTTCCATCCTCTCTCCCTTTCTATGAAAGTCAGCTTACCTTTATCTTTTGCCTGCCTGTCTCAGCAGAGCAATACTGAAGTACTATACTTACTGAAGATAGAGTGGTTGCAGTGTGATAATACAGTTTTCAACATTAAAAATGACACTTGTACACTCTACAGAGGCTATTGAGCTTCCAAAATGGCCAATATGAAATATTTTGTCAATACTAGACTTCGTATGCATAGGTCAAGTGTTACGGCTGTACGTTTCGTGACTACATGTGTTGCTGAGTTGTAGTCGTAAGTTAAAACAATCTCAAATGAGAGTACACCTGTATTTCACTGTGTAGTCGACTAGCTCTTGCCTGCACAGTATACTCGGCATTAGCCATTGTACTAGCCATTGTATGCCCAAGTTCATGACAAAAATCACACATTAAACCACAATTGCGGAGACATATGCACTTGTTTAAGATCATTATTTGTATGATATACTTAGACATATTCATGAAGTAAAAGATCGCATGTTTAGATGTAAGTGTCATTCTTGATTTTTTATTTTCTTTCAGAGATGTGCTCAGGCCCTCAAGGCAGAAACTAGGCTAGTGGGCATTTGACGTTGGAGGTGTTTCCAATGCTTAGGGGAGAAAAAAAAGCCTTATATAAAGTAAGAAAAGACAACAATGCAGGAAGGACATGTTTTGCTGCAGGACTTTTTAAATGCATTTTTGGGGGCCGTAAAATAAGCTGAAGACCAGCATCCTTCCTGCCCTGTCTTTTCTTTCTTGTAATGCCTCAGTCACATGGGGCACTTTTGATTGCAAGTAAGTGGGATAGGGATCTAATTTCTTGATTGCACTTGGCTCCCTTCTGCAGCTTGCACAAAGGAACCAATTGTGATAGAAAAATTCGATCCCGATTCAGTTCGATAGCAGTGGAAAGTGCTTCGTGTGACACTGGTATAAGATGTTCCTTTTCTCCCTAATGCTGGAAATGTCTGAAGTTGAATTCAGGCATTGCACTTTTATGAACAAAATGATCAAAGCGAAATTTGAACGAAAGCACAAGAAATGTGCACCTAACGCATTAATGACAATTTGAGAAGTTGTAACATGCTTGAGTATCTGGAACTTGACGACATGGGTGCTTATGGAACTTTGTACCAGAAATGGAAACCTGTAACTAGCGTCTGTGTGTTACATAGATATTGTAGTTACACTGGCACAGGTTATGACACGCAGTACATTTCTTAAGAAATAGTTGTAAGAATGAAATGGAAATCCCAAGTGTAACTGAAGATTAAGATAGAATAGCCCTACAAGATATGTCCAGAGTAAAAATAGTAGGAGATCAGGGAGTAACAGTGATAAAAAAACAACAGCAACAACAGGGGTATTATGTTCAAACACTATGCAACATTTTGTACATGGTACCTCATGATTACAAATGCACCATGCAAAGACATGAAGAGCTGACATTATAATTCATAAAGAAAGTGTGTGTCAAAGAAGTAAAAAATTGAAGCCATAAGATTCACTAAATTGATAGACAATTTTGAGTAAAATTGGAGTACCATTTAATGTCACTGAGCACACAGGACAGGCTGATTTTTAGGTACATTGTGCAGCAAATTCACGTCCCTAATCACATTGCTGAGAAATCTCCAGAATATGATAAGGATCCCATTGTATGGCATTTGTAGATTATAAAAATTGATTTCATTTAGTACAGATAAAAGGAACTGTGCAGGCATTTTGTGGTGAAGGTATGGATGAGGAATGTAGGAATGTCTCAGACTATATATCCAGGAATTGCACAGTTTCACAAAATAGAGGAAGAATATCAGTCCAGAGGGATACAATCTCTCTGTCTTATTCACAACCCGCTTGCAAGAAGTAATTGAAATACTAGATTGGGAATGGATTAGGTGTAAGGATCAACTGACAATGTCTTGGCAAGCTGCAATTCACAGATAACATCGTTCTGTTAAAAAACAACAACAACATTCCTTACAGCAGTTGAGTATCTGAAATGGCAAAATTTAAGGATAGGTTTGGAAGATCTATATATGAAAAAACTAATGTGAAATAGTCTTGTTATGAAACACCACTTAAAATTTGTAGTTAGCCTCTAGATGTAGTGAAAGAGAACTCTTATATAGGCCAAGTAGTCACAGGTGACCCTGCATGATCATGAGCTGGAAACCCGCAGGAGAAAAAAATACATTGGAGTGCATTTAATGGACATTCTTCAAGTCATTAAAAGCAGTTCCCTGATATTAAAAGGAAAAGTATATATAATCGATGTATTCTACCACCACTGACCAATGGGAAAAGACATGGGAAGCTAAAGAAACATAAGACTCTTTGCTTTTGGGCGCAAATGACATGTAATGGCAATAGCTGAGGGGACCTGGCTTTCCACTGGTAAATATCTTCGCACAAGCTTTTGACGTATTTATTCTATTTACAATAATTGGTTGCCACCGTACTATGACATGTGATCATTCATGGTTATTACCCCCTGACAAGTATCTTGTTTATTATCCATTGCACGAGGAATCAGGCTGCACAAGCAGAGAAAGCTGCCTTTTCACTGTGCTTACAGCTGTGACAGCAACACCATACTCTCCCCTGCGAAGCATGCCCGAAAGGGTCCATCTGATCAGCTGTGCTGCAAAGCATGTGAAATGCTCACATTGGATCATACATAATCTCCCCATGCTTTCAAGTTCAGGCTCTAGTCATCCACAAATTGGCAAGTTTAATTGCATCGCTGCACTTGTATTGAGCAGCATAATATTTGTTCACGTTCAGCATTGCCATTTGTTGGGCGTGTTGGTAAACTAGACTTGGAAAGCATATTTAGCGCCAGCCAACAAGGACAGAAGGGAGAAGACACCACAATGTGCTAACTCTAGCGCATTGTGGTGTTGTCTCCCTTCTGTCCTTGTTTGCTGGCGCTAAATATGCTTTCCAAGTTTGTTCCTATTGTCGCATCACTTCATTACTACTGTTGTAGCACCAGGCCAGGTATAATGTAAGGGTTCCTTTTGAGACAATGCTATTCTTTGCTTATCATCATTTGCTCACAACTGGTCAATCCCGGTGGTAATGTTGGCAGAGGTGCTGTGCAGTCCACTGCCATAGTGTGGGAAGGAACAGAGTTGGATTAGAATTGTTGCTTGCTTCATTATTTCCATTATTTTGTTATATCCAATTTCATTTCAACAAGGTTTATACCCACCGTGGTTGCTTAGTGGCCTTGGTGTTGCGCTGCTAAGCATGTGGTCCTGGGATCAAATCCCAGCCACGGCGGCCACACTACAGTGAAGGCGAAATGCAAAAACACTTAGTTTTAGGTGCACATTAAAGAACTCCATGTCGTCAAAATTAATCCGGAGTCCCCCCACTATGGTGTGCCTCATCATCAGGTTGTTGTTCTCGCACGTAAAACCCCATAATTTAATATTTTACAACAAGGCCTGAAGATATATATATATATATATATATATTTATATATATATATATATATTTATATATATATATATATATATTAAATTACTTGTACTTACTAATTGAATTAAAGAAATGATAAATTAATAGAAATTAAAGTGGATGAAAAAACAAATGGCCGCAGGTGGGGACCTATCCCACGTCTTCGCAATACGCGTGCGATGCTTTTACCAATTGAGCTATTGCAGTGCCGTTTTCCCATCCACTTTCTGGGGTAATTGTGTTTTACTACTAGAACTAACCCTGGGAGTGTTAGCCAACGTCATCACTTGCAAACCTTGGCAGCGGATCATCCTTTTTGCTGCAGGTGTCACGAGTATGTGATCATTTTGGGTGAAGGCAACTGGTCAACTGTGGCCAGTTGTTATTTGATCCATTTTTGTTTCTATTAATTTATCATGCCTTTAGTTCAATTACACACGCGCGCACGCGTGTGTAACACACACGCACACACACACGCACGCACACACGCACGCACACACGCACACACACACGCACGCACGCACACACACCTGTTTATTGCTCAGTGACAATTTTGATGACGAACAAACTGGCAGACGGATATTCTCAGTATGGACTGTGTGCCAGCAAACATCCACTGCACACTTCTTGGTGTTAAACTGGATTGTAATCTGAAGTATCAGTCACATGACACACACAAAAAAAAGATAACATAGTGTATGGCATCCAGGCCATCATCAAAGCTCGGCCTTTTTTAATCACTCTACGCTTATCTCTATTACACCTTTGTTCACTCTTATGTTAATTACGGTATATGATTTTGATGAAATACAAGAGACACTCACAACGTTCCGTTGTACACAGAACACAATTTTTATATTCTGCTAAAACTAGACATGTGCTTATTTTGATGCCTATCGTGTATGCGTGCTTTATTTATATAACTGTTTATAGTACTGGTAGTACAAACTTTGTGAATACCCCTTACACACAGCTCACAGCTGATATTGTTGCAAACCTTACAGAATGGCGCTGTAAGGTTGCTTATGTCATATCCTTTCCATACTAACAGTAAACAACTTCTCCCTGACAAATACATTCTTACAGTTGATAGGCTAGGTAGTTACAGTCTCGGTATACTTTCGTTCAGATTGCTCAAGAATGAAGTTTCAATTGCATTGATTCTAACAGCATATCTGGCCAATACTAATAGGTAATACAAGTTCTTGCTTCAGTTAATAACATCTTTCTACCAAAAATAAGTGCTAAACACGGCAGACAGCTCCTTCATTATTTTATTTTTGGAACCTATTACCTCCTCTATCAAATCATTGGTCTGCTTACTTATTTAAAAAAACTAAGAAACTTTTAATAATGGAGGCTGAAGTAATGTTTTAACTGCTGCATGTTTTATTGACATGGAATATATTTTGCTCTCTTATTGTAGTTATTCTTTATATATATTACACATTAACCTTTTTTTCTATTGTGGTTTTAATTAGCCTATCATCTTTTGAACATGTCTGTGCCTACTTCTTTTCTCGCTAAGCTTTTGATTGTTGTGCTTTGCCTTTATGCTTGCAGTTGTGCTTTACCATTTCACATTCCATGTTTTCCTTGTTTATGTTTTTTTCATTGCAATTTATTCTTTCTGCTACATTCAACATTATAGGTAGCCACTGTAGTCACTGACATTGGTAGCTTCTTTTATATGAATCATCTATCCAAATATGTACACCTTTATTGTAACATTACAAATCCTAAATCTGTTTAAAATCTCCTAAATGGCTATCAGCACTAAACAGAAACTTGAAAACAAGCTAAGGACCACAATACAGGTGATTGAAAAGAAAGCACTAGACTTAATGCTAACAGATATGAAGGCAGCTTTATGGATGACACATCAAATATGAGCTGGTGATATTTTAGGTCGAATTGTTGGGAAGTGGGTGATCATGCATAAAGGAAAAGAAAAGGTGCTTTATTAGAGTAGGTGTCAAGGGAAGGGAGAAATGGTCAGGGTGGTAAAGAATTTTGACATACAGTCGAATCTCGATAGAGCTAATGTGGATATAGCGAATTGTCAGATATAATGAAATTTTCATAAAATTTGAATGTGGTTGGTCATGTGGAATTGCACATAGTATCCTACTGCTATTACAAAACTAAAATTCAAGATCTGAGGTATTGGTTACAGCAAGGCAGCTATTTGTTCACTTATAGCTCAAAGTATGTTATTCTAATAGCAAAAAATGGCAGATATCTAGCAAGAGCAACTCGAAATGGCACATTCTGCTTATGCGCCAATCCTGTGGGATGCTACTGATCACATGGTTGAGTGTTAACAATGCTGCAGAACACGTTTCCCATTTAGCGTTGTTCACATGCTGCGTATCAATTCAGCAAGTCACCGATGGGCCATCATCACCGTCAACACTGTTTGCTGGCCTGTCGAAGGCATAAAGCATTTCTCTTGCCTGGACACAGTCACTTTCTTTTTTTTTTTTTCCAATATCAGTCTGTATATTTATAACATATGTGAATATAACAGGTATATTTGTGTCCGATCCAACTTCCTTTTAGTGAGGTTCGACTCTACTGAAATACATAAGAAAATTTGAGGGTGTAGGGTGGGTTTAATGCATGGCACGCAGAATTGCATGTGTCTGGGAGTGGCCTTTGTCCTGCACTAAGCAACTCTTTTGTTACCGTGACTATAGAAATCGACCAATTTGATCAACAGTTCTTTTACGCATTGCTAAAGATTTCTGTTGGAATTCTGTTGTTAGCAACATCACAAACCATCTGTAATGATGACATAACTTTACCCATTTGTCAGATTTGACAATTTGTAGGAGATTGGGTAGTCAAGGAAAAATAAAGCTTTCACTGGAGGTATCGTTGAAACTAGCCTCCAGTGCTCCTAGCACTTCTTAAATAGAGAGATGCAAGACTTGTGCTTTGGTCCACTTGGCAACATAATTTTTAAATGATAGCAGCAGTGAAGATAGAAGCTTCTCTCGAGTCGTCAGTTTTCCGATTAAACGTATAACTGCTCTATGTATAAAGCAGCGGTATCTCATGAGTGAGTACTATTTTGATGATTGTGTTCGACTTATATCAAGGAGCAACTTCATTTCCCCTGTGTGGGTTGCTTTAATTTATCAGGGCTCAGGCAGCAAATGTACAAATTATTAGGAGCAATCGTTCCTGTTGTGTGGGGTTTTCACTCACACAAGAGCAAGCAGTCGATTTCAGACCGACCTTTTACTGAAGGTTGACTATAGTTGTGTACTCTTACATATAGAACCCTGTCTGTACAAAGGCCCTTATTCATTACTGTACAATAGCATGCAAAACTCAGCATTAGTGTACAGCCCTCTATACTTGCGGACAACTTTCTGTGGCTATGAAGGGAAAGCTACGGGGGCGGAGCTACTGCACATGTCTTACTCTGCCAAGTAGTCCGCCAGCGTTTGACAGTGCTTTTGGTTGTCCAGAACAAACGCTGAATCGACGCAGATTCCACGTGCAATGGTTTCGCATTTGCCCAGATGCGGAAGGGAAAAGCTGCAAAATAAGTAAACGTTTACATTCAGTGCTGTGTTTTATCTTACTTAAGTGTTACTGATAAGGTCTTTGTTTTCTTTTCCCCAGCTTAAACTAATGTGGATGAAAACACGAGACTCTTTTCAGAAGCGCTCTCACTTGTGCACGCTTTGCCTCCGTAGCTTTCCCTTCATTGCCACAGAAAGTTGTCCACAAGTATGCAGGAACTGTACAACGCGTGTGGAGGTTCCGACGCCAGTTAAATGCACACCAGACCACCTTGCTTGCACAGAAATGCTGATTGAAGTGTGAGGAGTATGAGAAATATTGAAGTATCAAGTATGAAGAGGCTTCTGCATGCTTCTTGACCTGACAACCATTGCATCACGAGCGTGAAGAATGGAGTGAAAAACAAACCAGTTGCCTGCTGCTATGAGTAAAACCAAGTGCTCCCTGTACAATAGGAACTTGCTCCTTTTCACATTTGTGAAGCTGCTGCTTTCCTGTATAGCATGAGCATCAGCCTGGCTAGTACTAAAAAAAAAAAAAAAATTAGGGGGATTTACGTGCCAAAACCACAACCTGATTATGAGGCAGGGTGTAGTGGGGGATTACAGAATAATTTTGACCACTTGGGGTTTTTTAATGTGCACCTAAATCTAAATAGGTGTTTTTGCATTTTGCCCTCATGAAAATGTGGCCAAAATGGCCAGGATTTGATCTCGCGACCTCTTGCTTAGCAGTCAACACCAAAGAACCACAGTGGGTACAGCTAGTATTGACGCCAATAAATGTTCATAATAACGTATTTGCACGATCTGACTTACAAAAGCTGGGAACTAGGAACCAGGTGCATGTTTTATATATTTCAATTTTGTTTTTCAGTACTTCTACTAAAAAATAGCAAATTATTGCTTTCATTTGTTATCTTTTAGATGCTTCTCTGATGTTTGACATAAGAATTCTGAAGAATTGTCCAAGTAATTGTTGCGGCTATGCATCCATTCAAAGCATCAGTGATCAGGATGTAATTTTATGCATTGCAGTATACATTGCGACTACTACGTCTTGCACAATTGCACCAAAAATGAGCACATTTCTAGCTGTAACGAAAAATTAAGTTGATGGTCATGACATGACGTTTTTTTAGCCTCTTAGTGAATTTGTTGTTGCAAGTTTGTTGTATTCAAGTGTTGAGTTTAGTTAGCCTCTGAGTGCCACCACTCTGTAGAAAAAAATAATTGCAAAATATTTAAAATTAATTGTTTCATATAACAGAGATGTTTACCCACATTGAGTGTTCTTGCCCAAGTATTATCTAATGTTAGCAAAACACGTACTTCGCTGTGTGTTGTAGCATATCTGCTGAAAAAAGTCGTTAAAATGTCACTGTTCTAAAGAAGTGTTGTGAGGCAAACACGCAGCATTGTTGATTGAACTTCAATGAACAATACGATAAACTATAGTAGTTGTACTCAGCCATGTATTGGAAACATCTTACTTACCTTAGCTTACTCCATAATATGGTTGTATGGTTGGATCATAGGGCTTCTCTGTAATGATCTTCTTGCTGGCTACCAGTGTAATTTAGTAAGCGAAGTTGAGAAACACACCTGGCAGTAAATGTGACTTTGGCCAGTTTGATTTTCTGGGAAACAAGCAAAACAAGTAGTACTTCTGTTTGTTGCCACAGTGTTCCATTCAAGCCCGTTCTTGTGTTTTCTATTTGTGAAACCTTGGCGGCGGATGTTCCACATCTGCCGCCAAGTTTTGTGAGTGGTGGTGTTGGCTAACACTCCCAAGGTTAGTTCTAGCAGTAACACATAAATACCCAAGAAAGTGGATGGGGAAACGACGCCACAGTAGCTTGGTTGGTTAGAGCATCACATGCGTAACGCGAAGACGTGGGATTGTTCCCCACCTGTGGCAAGTTGTTGTTTCATCCACTTTCATTGCCATTAATGTATAATTTGTTTAATTCAATTAGTAAGTTCAAGTAATTCCCCTATGTGGTCCTTGGTGTCATTGTTTGTTGGCTTCTCATGAAGCTGAGGACTTAGTGCTTTTTATGATAAGCTTTTCATTGTGGCAGGAAGAAAGGGTTGGGGTTAGAGGGTGTTGGAGGATTGGGCAGGAGAGGTGGCAGTTAATTTGTCCCTTTAATATTGTAGCTTTTGTAGTAAGTCATCTGTGAATTCATTTATCCTGTGCAAATCCCACTGATGCATATAGCAGTGTTAAGGCTGGACTTCTGTCTCCCTTTCAGTTTTGCGATGCTATCAGGCGTACACTACGCAAAGGCCATGCTGTTTTGTCAGCCTACAGGGACCACTATTACCAAACTGGAAGCAACTTTGGAAGTACCACAACATTGATCTGGAGGTTCGGAAAGTACAGCATGGATTCAGAACTACGCGCCAAGCAGATGGTGGAGATGCGCAAGAATGTCCACACCGATTTTCTCAAATCTATGTGGTCACTCAATGAGCAGGTTCTTCTTAAGGTATGTGCTCCTACCTCACTCCAGTAGTTTTGCGTTTTACTTTCAACTTTACTTTTAAGCCTTTGCTTCCAACTGCCCTCTTTGATAGTTAAATTGAGTAGAAAGTTGACTCTGGCAAATACTTTGTCTATTAATCATTTTAAAATATCTAAGAGCTTATGTAGGATAGGAAACTAAGTGTTTTAATGCACTTCTAATCAATCACACAAGTATTCATTTTCATCCATAAAGTAGGAAAAATTTGCTGCAAGTTGACCAGTGCAATTTACTCTAAAGTTGTGTTCTAATTATGCAATGTAGGTAAATCAATGTTACTCCTTCAGTGAGATTGTGCATCTGCCGAGCTTTGCCCCTTTCCTTGAATCTTTTATACGAGAGTATTGCACGAGAGCCTATCATGCAAGGCACAGAAACATTGTTGTCACTTGCAACATTTGAAGTGTGTCTCTAGGACAAGAAGGCTTTGGCAGCACAGAATAAACTCTCACTATAGTGTTTGCCTTGTTCAATTTGCGCTAGCTTTGAACTTTTTTATTTGTCAAGAGAAGGAAGAAGCTTGTCCCTGTGTCATACCTGCCTTTTATTTCCTGCTTATAGAAAGTGAACAAGTTTATTTCTTCATCGCTGCAAGTTTGCTGCGATGTGGTGGTTCCTATTGAACGTCTGGGCCTGCCAAAGATCGACAACCCGTCCACTCTTGTAGAGATCCCATTTCCCTCAGCACATGGTCCCCCTGCTCCTGTACGATGCCGGTTACTGTCATCTGCAGTTAGAGATGGAATGGTAAGCTGTGACTGCTTAATATGCCATAACATCGTAATGAGTTGTAGCAGTGTGAGTAAGTGTTTAACCCTTTGGCTCCTGAATTATTTTTGAAGAAAATGTTACCACATTATTGATTTTAAAAAAATGCCTGATGGAATCGGCATATTAAATAAATGCCAAAAACAAATTCACAGCGATATATTTATTTGGAGAACAACATTAATGTTTCTTTTAATGCTTAAAGGGCCCCTCACCAGGTCTGGTCATTTTGAGCTGACAAGCGCAGAGCATACATTGCATGGCAACTATCGTGTCTGCAATGTATTACATTGCTATGCGACGTGGAAATATTTGAAATTTCAAACCAAACACCGTTTTTTTCTTCTCCTCGCGGCCGCCGCGCTTCAAGTCGGATGTCCAGGCCGGACGTAGTCGTGCCCCTGTGCCTATGTAGTCGTGTCCGCAGTGTGACGTCGCTCATGGTGACACGTGACTTTGAGAATTAGTCAAGACAACATCTGTTATCTGTGCAATCTTTTGCTTGAATTGACAAATTGAAGTTTAGAGAAATAATATAACACGGAAACGGAATGTCTGCGTGTATTTTTGTTTTACTTCGCACCGAAGCAGGAGAAATGTACTTCTGCATGATCTGCTTGTTCCCACGGTTGTGCGGTCCCGTGCGCAGGTACCGAAACTATGCCATTTTCTACCGTGTTTCAGCGCGTGATCATGCTCTGCGATCCACTTGTTCTGCCTCAGTATTCGTGTAGCACTGAATGTACTGCTAGTCATGTTTCCTTGTGTACAGTGCACAAAATCGTGCACTGTGCGAACGAGACAACAGCTTGTGCGCAACGCCATTGGTGCAAATGCGTAGCGCCAAGAAAAAAAAAGAGGAAAAGAAGAAGAAGAAGAAGGCGGGGCTCGTGACGGCGGGTCTGGTATGGGAGAACGCATTTTGCTTATGTAGGCTAGACGGGGCGAGTGGAGAGAGTGCCTTGCTTGGCAGTGGAGCCCTCCTGCTGAAATTATGGGTTCGCGGCACCGAGATATTCCTCTTGGCTATTAATGAGGCGATTTGGAAAATTTTTTGCGGCAGTAGGCTTCTCAGAGGACGTGTAACAACTTCCAGTGTGTAACCAAAATTTGCTATGGGGCCTTGCGAGGGGCCCTTTAAGAAAGTTGGCTACACCCCACTGCTTGAAGTTGGCTTTTACAGCATCAATAATGTAGCAAAAAAAAAGTGAACATCCCAGAAACGAATTCCATGAGAGTTGTGGCACAGCCGACTGCCACGTGGGATCACATTTAGTCATATAGGAAAGCCTCATTTAGTGTGGTCTGTATTAATGGCTTTACTTTGCGTGCTGCCTGCCAACACCACTTTTCTTATTGCCAATTTTAAAACTGCTTCCACCGTGATTTCAAATTTTTGCAGCACCATCTGTGACAGAAAAACATAACCAACTGTGTGGACTTGCTCGGGCTACCACAAATTGGCACTCTTTCCACCGTGGATTAGCTCAGCTTGTCCACAGCAGATGGTGTGCAAAATCGTCTATGGGAGATAAAGGGTTCAACCTTCAAGGCTAACTGGCAGCTGCATAACATTCTGCTAAATGAGTTTCCGAAAGTGACAAATTGACATGCATCTGAATTGTAGCATGAAGCTACAAAGGAAACCCATACGGAAAGGAGGCCTCATAGTTTAAGGAAACTTCGTCGTGGTCCGTGATTCGAACCCGGGACCAACGCCTTTTCGGGGTGGTCGCTCTACCCTCTGAGCTAACCAGGAGATCAGCAGATCGCAAAGCGAGGGCAAATGAACCGACAACTCGAGTATCATGAAAGGGAAGAATTTACATCTACCCGAATTGTAGCATGACAAATGAAACCTATTTCCTTCTCCTTGCGGGCTTCCACAGAACTAATTTTCCATGAATGAGTTTCTGTGGAAACCTTCCACGAAGTATAAATGACAAAGCTTTGTTCATTTTCTCTCATGTGCACTTAGCTGGACGCAAGCATGGGTAGCTCTTGTGAAGCATTTTACGTGTGCATAAATTCACCATTTGTCAAAGAGGTTAGTGCAAGCAGCAATAACGAAGTGCTGATGACAAAGCGCTGATGATTTTTGCAAAGGGGGGCGCGAAGCATTGCGGAAGAAAGGAGACCTGGACAGGAAAGATGCTCACTTGCAACTAAGTATATTTTTCAAAAACAAACCACCAAGAATGTTATTGCGCATGCGCTGCCATCGAGAAATGTGAAAAAAAAATTGCTATTTTTCTATTAAGAAATTGTATAAAATTTATTTTAAAAATTCTGTAAACAATGTTCCTGGTGGTTTGCTTCTGAAAATATACTTTGTTGCAAGTAAGCGTCTTTCCTGTCCAGGTCTCCATTTTTCCACAATGCTTCTGCGCATAATTTTGCAAAAACCATGTCAGACCAACTAGCCCAAGAGCTTGCTATTCTAAAGAGCTGATGCTTGCAAAAAATCTTTTCTTTTGTCCCATGCATTGGGGGCATGTTAAAGCTCCCCTGGTGGTCAAAATTAACCCTGATCCCCCCCACTATGACGTGCGTCATAATAAAATTGTGGTTTTGGCGCATTAAACTCCAAAATTAAGTTCAATTAAAACTCCTTATAGTGAAGCATTCTTTGCCTCATTGAGACAATTTGGGGCAGGTAGCTTTCTGCGTCACTACACTCCAAGTATGTTCAATAAAAATAAATGCATGACCTACGCTGGAATTGAACCTTTGTCTTCCAGCACAGCAGTGTAACCATTAGACCACATTTGCACATATACATCCCTCGTGCCAAAGCTGACTTAGCTATTTGAAGTGTTTGGCACATGTGTCATATGCCAGTATTTCACATTCTTGTGACAGCTAGCGCTTTGAGATGCTGCCTTAGACTGCACTGTCCTGGGCATTGGCCCACATTTCCAGTCCTGTCCTAATACTATAGCAGCTCATTAGGCTGTACGACATTACACCGCCTTCCAGGTTGAATAGGTTTTAATGTTTCTTCACTGGAGTACAGATCCAATTGTTGCTTTAATGTAGAGGACATGACGTAGATGTAGGTAGGCATGATTGCATAGCGCTTAGTTGCAGATGATGTCACAATTTGCGCTTCTCTCGCTTGTGAACGTCCACTACGTAGAACCCGACACTTGGCATGTCATAAAGTCAGGTTGAGTGGCCAGAGTACATACCATGCTGTCGTCGTCACACAATCGTTGTCACCGCCATCATTGCCTTGTCGCTGTCAGCACTCACTATTAACACAAACACACAACTGTACACCTTGCACAAACATGCTAGATCACATGGTACAACTTTGTAAAACCCCCAATGATTCTGGATAGGCAGCTTCCTGGAAAGTGCTTTGCATAATATCGATTCTCACATTGCAAGGAATTTACATAATTTCTTGCCTTGTTTT
This sequence comes from Dermacentor variabilis, assembly GCF_050947875.1. Taxonomy (NCBI): domain Eukaryota; kingdom Metazoa; phylum Arthropoda; class Arachnida; order Ixodida; family Ixodidae; genus Dermacentor; species Dermacentor variabilis. Next base: position 123,672,882 of record NC_134572.1, on the reverse strand, counting down.
TGTAAAATGCATGAATGTAGTAGCTTATCTAAATGATTTTTTGTACAAATAAACAAATACATTTTTTTTGTGCACTTTTAGAGCTTGTAAAGCAGACAGAAGCATACAGAGAAGCGTTCGAGCGTAATTATCCTGGTTATAGGTTACTACCATTTTTTTTGTTAAAGAGGTTCTAGTTCAAGCCAGGGCAAGGCTAGCGCTTGAAAGAGCTGTTATTTATGGCCTTTTCGCTTTTTTTTGTTGCTGCAATAAATAGTGCTTGCTTGGCTGGAATTGAAGGTCATGCCCAAAACCTTGTTTCTTTCTTGTTTGCTTTAATTTTGTTTCCTTTTCTCTTTTGCATTCAGCAATCACTGCTGCCAAGCAACCTCGTCAGCTCGTCTGATATCCTGCCACCTTCTCATGGTCTCATATTGCACTTTCATGGTGGTGGCTTCATTGCCCAATCTGCTGAGTCCCACGAGGTGTGTATAGAGACTACATATTAAGACTGAATGCAGTCCAGCAGGACTTGAAATTTCTTTGTGAGTCGCATCTTTGACCTGAATAATCAGAACAAGGTGTCTACCCCTAGAGAATACCTGAAAAGCATGAAGGAAATCTTTAGAGAATATGCTCTTCTGAAAAAAAAAAGGGAAGAAAAAGGTAACAGGAGAACAGGCAGAGAATTCTAGCCCTATTCACTATCGTAAGGGAAACTTACTTCTTAATATTTATGGTGGGATGTTTAACACCGTAACAAAGAAAAACGTTTTTCTGAGCATATAAAATCTATAACTTGATGTGTCTCCTAGTTGACAAAGTGCTACACCTAGCCAAAATGCTTAACACATGTGGTTCAATTATTCATCTCATTATGCACCATGCCGGGCTTATTTAGGACTCACGATAAGGAATTGTTAAAAATAATCGGCTGGCACAGTTCATCACTATTTTACAAAACACCATTTCACCTTTCTTAGAGCAGCACTGGTTGTGGGTCCACAAGGAGAACTAGTCGGAGAAAAACCAGCAAAGACCAGGGAATGTGAATACATGAGGTTGGCGTACATCTTGCAAGGTCTCTTGCAAGGTCTCTTGCAAGTGAAGAACACTTTTGAATTGCAAATGTGACGAGATGCTACTTAAGAGAGTGATCTACACGGTTTGTGTGAAGCATTACCATCACTGGTACTTTTGGTATAGTTTTCTGCTGATTCGTTTTCTTTTTCATTCATTTAGCACATACATTCTGGAAGCAATAAGAAATATGCCTGTACGATTTCCTCAGGAGTATGAAAAAAAAAAGTTAGCCAGCTCCAAGCGAGCATGACCATTGTTATTAACATACGCCTCAAATTATAATTGGGAATGGCTTTAGTTTCACTCTGCACTATCTATTATGCTCTTGGCTACTATTCAAGAATTGGTTGAGCTTAACAGTGCTCATGTTAAGACTTAGAAACAAGGTACCTAGAATAAGTGCAGATGGTTTATAATTACTAAGCATACTGTGACTAAATGTTCTTGCTGTGTGTTTTGCCATAAAGCAAAAGCTTTTTCTTTTTTGGCAGTTTGATATACTATTTCGAATTTCTGTGATTTTGTTCATCTTACATTAGCATAGAGCAAAAATGTTGCTCGTACAGCTTAATTACTTGATGCCACAGGTTGCTTAACAGTGTTTAACAATGTAGTAACGACTTACTACATTTTTTTTTCTTAGCCACTTGTTTCAAACAGTTGTTATAAGCTTTGGCCTCATTTTGATGGATGAAATGGATAACCTGGCTCACATTTATAGGGTAGCTTTCTTAATTTGTTATTTTTTTATTTTGGAAGGATTTGTTGTGGGCACAGTTCTGTATGACACATAACATTTAATTGCATGTTGAGAGTTCTAAGGTTCTTTCATTAATAGTTAAAATAGGTTAACCTTGAACTGAGAAATTGTTTACTCAAGAACAACTTGGCGTTGGAGAGTTTTTCGAAGTTTTGTTTTAAACAAGAAAAATGCTTTTTTTACAAGACGCTGATATGCAACAAATAACTACAGTTACTTAAAATTGCACTACGCTGCTTTTCACTTCAGAAGCTCGATCTCATGTGAAAAATCTTTAAGCGCGGTGCAGCATGCAGGGCAACATAGCAATCCTTGCAGCAATAAATTATTTTCTTGCGACTTTTGCATTCTGTACACAGGGCACACATTTTGTGCTACTACTTCTTGGTCGCTGGTGAGTCATGGAAGTCCTGAAAGTGTCTTCCCGAAAGCTGATCTCAAAAGTCATTCTCATCTCTGTTGCCAATTTCGCTGTCATCACTATCAAGCTCCAATACATGTTAATTGATAGTGTTGTCACTCTGCTCCAGCAATGCCACACTTTCGCTATTTGTCAAAGATTTTTTGCCTCTTCGCAGAATCTGTGTTCAGAAGTTTGGTGCAGTTTGCGCCAAAATTAAGAGTTTCCCACTGCCAGAAAGTTGCATATCTATTGCACCACACGCTCCCCACTTTTCTGTCTACAAAAAACCATAGTGGTGCCATTTAGAAAACAAACATCTCACTATCATTCACAAGCTTTTTTTTCTTCTGAGAGATGACGGTGCACATTCTGCTTGATGAAAAATATATTTCCTTTGAATCTGGCTTATCTACGTGGGGGCAGACTCGTGCGTCTGTAGATGCGCTCCCCAGTTGAGGGGTTAACAATCTGCAACGGTTTTAACAACAAAGATGTTGCTTTGGGACGAAAATACCGGAATCAATATTTGTGAATGTTCAAAGGTATTGTGTGTCTAAGTTTTTTAAAGCCAAATCTGCTTTGTTTCTCAACTCTATCCTGGGGCACACAGCACAGTGCTTTCTATGTTGGTCACGGTGAATGAATAGCAGTTGCTTGAGCCCCTCTCTTTATCACACATTTCTTTTACACTGCGTCTACTCTTGTTTTTCTGTGTTCAGATTTACTTGAGGGACTGGGCTCGCCTGGTTAATGTACCAATCCTCTCAGTGGACTACTCCTTGTCGCCAGAGAGCCCTTATCCACGGGCATTGGAAGAAGTGACCTTTGTGTATGGCTGGGTTCTCAACAACTGCCACAAGCTAGGTACGCTCGCCTTTCGTGTGTTTCCCTTGGGTGTTTCGTGAGCACCCATCTTTGTCTGTGGTATTTTCTGGTATCAAGAAATACACCGGGTGTGTATTGTTGGACATTGGATGAAAACTACTGAGTGAGTAGTGAATTTGGCTTCCTAGTACGGCGATTGCAACCTGTTCCCATTGTCAAGTGAACCTCACTGGTGTCTATCGGTATCACAGTGTTTATGCAAGTTTCACCTTATGACACTTTGAGTAACGGGTTGTAAGTTTTGTACAAAGCTGTTTTTACTGCACTCGACAAAGAAGATCTTTGGGTCACATAGACACAAGGGAAAAGAAGATCTGGCTTTGTTACTTGAAGTCGAAAAAAGAATTGGATTTTCTGTTTGGACTTCAGTTTAGCTGTAAAATACATGTAGTCCTTATTTGAACTACTGGTGCAGGGATGATAGTGCGATCAATTTACCCTTACAAAAACCATGTAGGAGTAATAATAATAAGAAAGACAGACAGTTCATTGCTTGTTTGTGGGCTCAGTTTGAAGAAAGTTTGCCACTGGGATAATATGTTCACGACGGACCAAGAAATTGTTTTGTTTCACTGACATGTTTTATAACAAGTAGTTGCTCTCTACATAAAGTGTGTTATGTATAGCACATATAGATTGGCTCAGAGAATGATAAAACAGGGGGCAGTTAGAAGTAGCAGTGAAAATCTTTAAAAGAATTGAGATAATGCTTGCTGTCAGAGGCATGCAGCATGAGCACATAAAGTACATATTAGAAAACACTGCATTTGTCACATGTTACTTATTGGGAAAAAGCTCTTGATTCAATCTGTATGCTTTACTGAAAAGTGTTTGTAGAGGTAGGAGTAGGCATACAATTTAGGTAGGTTCCTCCTCCTCGATAGGATTTGAAAAAGTAATGTCTTTCTTGTGTGCAATGCACTCTACTGCAGAGTACAGTAGCTGAGCTTATGTTGCATTCAGTTCTATTCGTTGCACCGTGTCTGCTGTTTAGTAGATGTAAAAAAATTGCATAAGGTCATGTTGACTGAGCTTTTGGTGAGACCTTTCCTTTTTATTGATCTGCCTACCTGCATGCACTCTGATGTCCTATTTTCCTTGAAATACTGCGTAATACTTTCAGTATTTAGTAAGAAGGAACAAAATTTATGTATCCTTAGGTGCTGCTCTACAGTTCCCGAATTGAAGGAACATAGAGCGGGTGCGTTGTCCTTGGGTAACGTCGTACTGCGCTCTTTAGCTTATTGTTCTTGCAGTTCCACTGTGTTACTAATCGGTACTTTTCTGCTTTCCTTCATTACTGATAAGTATGTACATGCAATGACTTATCTTTTTTTACTGTGTCATCTTACGCACTTTTTCACTTTTTAATGCAACTGTTGCTACTGTTTGTTTTGAAACAGTTTCTCACCAAACCTGCCATGGTGGCTTAGTGGTTACCATGTTCCACTCCTGTGTGAAAGGTTACAGGTTTTATTGATTCTTTTCTGTGGCATGGGCATTATAATGAAAATGTAATGCAAAAATACTTGGTAAAATTTAATTCGGCATCTTTCCCCCACTCCCAGACTACAGTGTGGTTCATAACCCAAGTGCTGGTTTGGGTTACTAAGAGGTCATTCAATCAACCAATGAATCAACTTTTGACTTAATATGCCTTAGTTGCACTTCTGTCTGTTATGATGAGCTTCATTCCAATTTGCAGGTGGCTTGTCTCATTCTGGTTAGATGACATGGAAAACAAGTAAAGCTACACTGTGTGTGCGTGCTTTCATTGGTCACTTGTATAGACCGTTTCATCGGGCGAGGAGGATAGGGCGTGCGGAGAGCCTTTCCTCCTCTCTGGCTTGGGCGATCCGGCGCGGCGCTGCTTGAAAGTATTGCTGTCGCGTGCTGCGGAGCGATTTTGAGATGTTTTAGATGGTATTTTGTGAAATTTACGCCGTGTCCGTTCATATAAGGTCGTCAGGGAAGCCTTTCGGTGCATCGGGGACTACAGTAGGCGGAAATATCTTTTGGGAGCGAAGAAATGTGACGCGTTTTATAAGCCGCGGTGTACGCACATTATCAGTCGCGGTGTGTGTATGTGTTGTGAACTATTTTACTTATATCGGTTTTAATTGAACAAAGAAACCCGGTTTCTCTGTATTAGCAGCATGAAATGGTAAATCTGCTCAATATCTGATCGCTTGGCGTAGGGAGCAAAGCATAAACATAAGAGCGCGTGCTCGTGCACGGCCAACCTAAGGCAACCACGAAACATCTAAGCGGCAGGCGCAGTCAAATATTTGTGATGCACCGGCATCGTTCTCGCGCATTTCAAGTCTAGTAGGCTTCAAATTACCATATGTCTACGCTAGCCTTCCTGCATGAGGTCGATGGCGCTGCTCAACACAGTGATCACTGTGGTTTGTGAACCAGCACGGTACATATGTAAGCTGTGCGCTTCGGCATTGCCTTTTTTGCCTGCATACAGCCATAATATATGAAGGATCGCATAAAAAGAATGCGATGCCTATTTCTGAGGACAAAATTTCCGTAATGCGTGTGAGTGCGTCGTAGTGAACGGAACAAACGCAACCGAAAAAGAAATTCGGTTATAATCCTCTTTCTCGAAAAAGCAAGAGAAAACGGGCTAACGCCGCAATAGGGCCTCGCATAGTCACGCCGCACAATGTTTATAAATGTATAACCGCTGATGCGGTATGCTTGGACCATGCGGTATATAGAACAAAGATATATGTAATCCAGCACTTACCACTGCTTAGGACGCTCGCGCAGTTCGTAAACAGTCCCTTTGCTGGACAAGCGTAATTCAGACTGTAAGGTATGCTGCTATCACTTGCCAAAACTATTTTATTCAGGTGCGGAAACCTCACCCATCGAACCAAGTAGTCACGCAATGTAACCTGCGGCGAACAGTTTGAACGCTTGCCAAAGTATAACATCACAGCTCCTATCGTAGCAGAACGGTACCCACGATCACGCTGTTATGATCGTCGCGTATGTTTCCGCAGCTTAGAAATAGAGGATAATACTGCACTAAGGTCACATTAGTGACTGGAACATTCAGAAATACACAATTCATCTCCGAGGCTGATTGCAGACTCGAATATGCATGCACACATCGCGTTGCGTGTTCTGTCCACCTCAACGCCAGCAGAAATTCCGGCCATGATGCCTTAAACCACTTCAGCACGTCTCACAGAACCGTTTACTACGTAGAAGACGCACGTCATACTAAACAGATCGCACGACCGCGAAAACAAACGCCAGAAACTGCCGCCAAGCGTATACCTGCCATGCAAAAGACCGCTTTCACCCAAGCCAGTATGGCGCTGCTCATAGGCGGCGCCACTGCGTTCGCAATATGGCGGCGCCTACGAAAAAACGGTCTATACTGCATTTTTACTGGCATTATTGGGAACATTGCTTTCTTGAGTCTCTTCGTACCTTATTATCTGAGAAATTAAGCACACAACTAACTCTTGCCAATATATAGCTATCCTCAGACCTTTGTGTGACCTCAAGAGTAGCAGCGAGCTCTTTACTTTGACTAACGCATTGTTATCTGCAGACATTTGAGACAATGGTGCACTCATGCGTCTTTTGCTGTAGGCACCTTGATAAGCCTCTTGCGTGAAGGAGAAATGACCTTTGCATTTAGGGTTATGCTTTGGAGAAGGCCCAATGTGCAGTCTGCCGTACTTCCAATACCGTGGAACAGTGATGATTGTATGGTGCCTGTTTATGTATCGATAAAGATGTCACAATCAATCTGTTAAGCCATGAATGTAACATGCCTGGTTCGTACAATACAAGACGTTGTTGAGGGCCTCCATTGTTTCGGTTCACTGATAAGATGGGCGATAGCTCAGCGAGGAACTGGAGTGCCTTGCTCTGAATAGGCTCAATGGTAGGGTGGGTCAGGGCCCTGGCATGTGCTCTGCTATGAAATGCTTTCCATCTACCATGCTGTGTGTTTATTATTGAAGCTTATTCACAGAATCTTGTGAGCTGATGTTTGCATTTGAAGTGTGCACATTGTAAAGTTGCAAGTACTTTCTGCACTAATAAAGCAGCAGCTAGGGCAGCCTCATAATATAGTTCATGGTGGAATAAATCGGCATATATATATATAGAGAGAGAGCAGTAATAAAGAAAACTGTGTGCAATCCAAGATAGCATGTTTAGATTAGGAGCTTCAGCACTTGTAGTGGGCTCTTCTGTAAGGTCGTACCTTTTCTGTGTACCACTTAATTTTCTTTATTATGAGAGGGACCTTGTGCTATACCTACTGGCTGTTTCAGTTTAATTTCCTTTAATCAGCAAATTTAAGCTATTGTAATAGCTTAGCTGTTGTTGCTGTGATAGCTTTTGACTGTTCCTAGTTCTATCCGTAACTCCTTCTACTGTTGTCTTACATTAGTTCAACTTCCTAGAGGCATAGACTTTTTATTTAAATATCAGAAGTTTCAATTGACCAAATTTGAATTAAGTATGGCTGGAAACTAAAAATGGAGTTAATATAGAGAGCAGTAAAAAAAAAAAAAGCGTTTTGCCAGCATCATCTGTGTCGTCGTCGTTCGCACCACACAAATTTGGACATATCAGTACCTTTACACCACAAAGCTATCGTTTGACTTAGACAATCATTCACTGATAGTGTCTGCCAAATTTCTGACTATTCATACCTTATCGGTGTCCTGTCATCAGCTGTGTTTAGCTGTTCTAATGTGTGAAGCCAAAAAGCTGTAATTAATTGTAAGCCTTGGTTGAATTAAAGGGGTTCAAAGTGCCATAAAATCTGTGCAAGCCAAAAACGAGATTTGTTTGAATAAACATAAATTTTGGATTACCAGTGTTTGAATAATTGTCAATTAACTGTATTTCAGCTTCTTGAGCCACACTTCTTGTGCAACTTCAAATGCAGTGATATATAAAATATTGATAATGTTCTAGTTGGGACAGGTTGGCACATATTGAGGCATGCAAACCCAAGAGTGCACCTCAGACAGAAAAGGAACCACAGGTTTCATGCTGACCACCAAACAACACTAACAACTATAGTTCAGAAGGTCTTGTTGCTGGTTGAGTTGGTATTGTTAGCTGCGCATTAGTGTTTTGGTGGAAAAGGAAACCCCCACATAAAGAACTCATGCATGCACAGATGCCGCTAATGACTGTTTTGGTAGAGGTGCTTGTCGCATATTCTTTCTGTCTTTTCATTTTCTTTGAAATAATTCACATTCAGCTAACAACCAAATGTCTCGTTTCTAAAAGCAGCCTCGAAAGGCATGTGGAAACACATAAGTGAATAGGAATACCAGCATGGTGTTCTATTTCTTTCATCACTAGTGCCTAGGAAAGGGAGCTGATACATTCACATGCCAACGTGTTGAAAGAGCTCTAACATGCACACTGTTTGCAGTATTTTGTCGTTATTTTATGCTCATCTAAGAAGTGCAGTTTGTACCTCTGTCAGCAGGCAGCAAAATATAGGCGACTCATGGTTAAGAATTAGTCTAACCACAGTAATGTAAGTTAAGTGAGTGTGGTGGTCTTGTATTATCTAGGTGTCCTTGGATGCTGCATGATAACAAAACGATAAATTCTGCACTGCATATAGTGCTTTATTTTTTGGGGGCATGCAATGTGTTTAGGGTTCATGAAAGAAGAAGGGGGAAAGGGACAAAATCTAAAATTATGTGCACACGGTGGTTGTCGTAGTTGATGGGGCCATCACTGGAGATTACCCACTGCAAAGATGATCAGTAGGTTTTTGCATTGGTGGCTAAAATGTTGCTCTGTAGAAACATGAACATTTGAGCCAACTGTACATAGTAAAGAGCAAAATTAATGTCCCTTTGCTGACAGGTGGGCAATAAACATTTGGCTTAATAGTGCCTGACTCATTGATTTTCCTTGACTGCCTATAAAGCATCTCTATGGCTTGAGTGGCTACAGGATAACAGTGTTACAGTTTATTTCTGACTGTGAGCTGAAAGGTTTGGATGGTAGGTGAGATAATTGGTTGTGATCATACTATCTCGGTGTCCATTGATATTTTTGGAGACGGATATCAACGGCCTCGTTGTGTAATGGTGCCATCTTGCCTTCACTGATCCTGTCGTGTGTCTCACATTTTTGCAGCGTGTACTGTGAACAATGCAGCTGCATACTGAACTATGCGTAACGATTATTATCGTCAGGCTATGGGAGTTATTCAACAGGCTAGCAGAAATTAGAACATTTAACGAATGAATTTTGAGTGTGCACTGACTAAGATAGAAACAGCTTTTGTACAGAATGCATATGAATGCATGTCAGCATACCTGGTGTTGTGGTTTAGGGGCCACATTTTAAAGAGAGGGCATATCTTTGACCCACAACAATACTTGTCATCTGTATTGCTTGCGTTTGCTTTCTTCAAAAATTCTGTGCCCTTTACTTTCCTGTCAAAAATGCTTTGTCATGCTCATACCAGGCATGTCATGAGAAGCCAACAAAGACGCCAAGGACAACACAGGGGAAATTACTTGCACTTGTTAATTGAATTAAAGAAATGATGAATTACTTGCCGCAGGTGGGGAATGATCCCACATCTTCCATTACGCACGCGTGCGTAATGGAAGGACGTGGGATTGTTCCCCACCTGCCGCAAGTTGTTTTTTGGTGCACCTTCGTTTCCGAATAATTTATCATTTCTTTAATTCAACTAATAAGTGCAAGTAATTTTTCCTATGTTTTCCTTGATGTCTTTGTTTGTTGGCTTCTCATGATGTGATTAATAAAAATTGGGCCCCTCGGTTAACCCCCCTTTCTTCTTGTTCATACCAGGCGGCATTCATGACCAGTAAGTACCGGCTGGGCAGAAAAAAAAAAGGCATACAGGATAGGTGATGGTTATTGTTGTGGGACAAAGGCATGCCGCAAAGGGTGTAAACTGTTCATAGAGTGTATAGCATTCTATTGATTAATTTGGTTTTGGCTTTAATTTCTGCTGTGGGGGCTGCATTCCTAAATGGCTGGAATGCAAGTACACACATATCGTGCTTTGAGGGATGCACAATCAGAGAGGCCCAACTGCATACCTTGTTTGTGCTTGTCTGTATCCCCCGCGTTTTCTTAAGTCTTACAGTAACACTGTTTACCACATTACGTTGGGAACCTTGATTTCTTGTCCTGCGCAATCAGCAACAAGTGAATCAATTATGAATTACGCAACCTGGTGTAGCTAAGCACTTGCTTCACAAGCTAGGGACGGTAGTTATGAATGAGACATTTACCCATTGGCAGTGCACAATCTAGACTCATAATAATTCAGACTCTCAGAATTTGGAAATTCCAGTTATTTCAAAACAAAGCTTACGATGAATTCGATATTACTGGCTTCCTAGGGCAATGCAGCAGCACCACACACAGCTGATGACAGGACATTCATAGAGCACGGATAGCCAAAATGTGTGCACATTCAATATTTTGGCTGCTGTGTATGTCGAGGGGCTCCTGCTATGATTATACACCATCTAGCTAGTGTCAAATGTGCAACACTCACTGTCCCACATGCTGCACTGTGCTGCAGTGGCTATGGCATTCTACTCTGGAGCACGAGGTTGTAGGTTCAACTCTGGGTGACTATTCTGACGGGATAGATATGCAAAAATATTAATGTAATGAGCTTCAGATGCACAGTAAAAAACATTAGGTAGCTAGGATTAATCCATAGCCCTCCGCTGTGGCACAGCTCCTAGCCTGGTGTTGCTGTGGTATGGTGAACACAATAAATAAATAAATAAATAAATAAATAAATAAATAAATAAATAAATGAATGAATGAATGAATGAATGAATGAATGAATGAATGAATGCACAACTAAACAAACAAACAAACAAACAAACATAAATTGATCAATCAGCTTTAGTGTCCTATATGTACAATATGCAGCTGCTCTCTTTCATCTCTGCCACAGAACAATGTAGTGGCTAGTCACTCACTTTTGCACGTAGTGAAGAATCGTCTCGTGACTGTGTCTGTTGTACCATGCTCTATTGAATAATAATAATAATAACAATAATAATAATAATAATAATAATAATAATAATAATAATAATAATAATAATAATAATAATAATAATAATAATAATTGCTTCATACAGGCTTGAATTATTGCAATAAAATGTGTAACACAGAACTTCACGCATGCTTGGGACGGAGTATGTGAGAGCTCACCCGCAATGAAAATGATTGCCTTCACATTTACTAGTGGGACTGCATGCCGATTTTCTCACGTCTCGATGTTGACGACTTTGCAGGTTGGACTGGCGAGCGCATCTGCCTGGCCGGCGACAGTGCGGGCGGCAACTTGTGCCTAGCGCTCAGCCTCAGGATGATACAGCTGCAGTTGCGACGCCCCGATGCCATGTTCTGTGCGTACACCCCAGTCATGCTCAATGCTCATCCGTCTCCATCCAAAGTTCTCACGTGCATGGACCCACTCATACCACTAGAGTTTCTTCTCACCTGCGTTCACGGTAAGCTTGCCATTTTATCAGAACTCTTATTATTTAGTGAGCAAGTTGGTTCAGCATGGCAAAACCTTAACGCGCAAGTGGTTAATTACAATGGCCAGTCCATGAGTGGTTGCTTATAGGGACCAAAGGAATGTATGATTTGTTTGGTTTGCTTTCCAGAAACCTCTCAATGTTAATTTTACACCAGAAGATTACTTACAGTAAAACCTTGCATCTAATAGGAAGCATTTTTTTCCAGACTTTAGCATGTCAAATTTGCACTCGTGTTGTATAGGGAACCAAACAATTTTCAGCCAAATGTGCAGTTCCAGTATTTTTAGTCGTGCCTGCTACGCTAACACACCACTTTCTGTGCTATCACGCCACCACATTGATTTTGTGGCGCTCTGCTTGTCAGAATCAGCACGATCACACAGTGTCGGGAACATGGAAGCAATGTTCAGAGGCTTTTAAAAGAAAAGTTATTCTAGCTGCCGAAAGCATCAGCCAACTGTGTCAAGAAATGTAATGGTTTTGTCAGCTGCTTTCAGTGCTGTAGTTATCACCTCACTTGACTTCCTGTCTGTCAGACTGTCCTGTCTGTTCCTCCTTGTTTTGATGTGACTTGAAGCTTCTTTAAAAAAAAGGCTTGAAGAGGGTTGCTTGCGGAAACAGATGTAACAAAAGCATGTTATGGCATTAGCATATCTTTGAAACCATACCACCCACACACCTTGCTGTGGTGTCGTTATGTAGAAGAAAGAAGCCATTACTCGACCAATCATGTGTCACATGTGCGGAACGCAATCAGTACTAAATTTAGCCTCGCAGGCAGCATTCAGAGAGGCATATCTCCACAGTACCTTTTCCATCCGAGCAAGAATGCTTGTGTTTGAAGCTCACTATGCTATAGTAAGTATAGTTTATCAAACTTGAACTGGTGTTCATCAGAAGTTGTAAGGCTGACAAATTTGCAATATGTTGAGAAACATGTCATGCTTGCTGGGCTATGTCCCTTTCACCCTTGCCTTCGACACGTACGGTCCAACAATGGCATGAAGAGACTTGGGCAGCAAGACAGAGGGACACACAACAGGGCAGTCTTGGGTGCCACCAGCAGGGGGAGGGGGTCATTTCTTTAACCCTAGTGCTCAAATATATTCTAGAAAACAAGTGGGCCCACTACGTATAGGGAGTGAGTACGGTTGCGAAATTAAATTGCAAGTACCCCACTAGCTCTAGCATAAGTTTGATATGCAACCTTTTTGATGCAGGAATAAAGGAAGCTTGTGTATTAAGTTACGTCATTTCTGTACCCTATGCTCCTACACTGTCTGAAGCCCGCACAAGACCCGGCGCGGCTGTATCCCTGATACAGCCTACCTGATTTTTTTTGTCTTTCCTAGAGTCTTGGCAGCTGGGCTATTGTAACTGCCATCTTAATAGAAGCCTACCATACCTTAACTGCAGTGATTTATGCTCTTTGTTGACCGTTTAAGCTCCAGTCATATGCTTTTTCCAGTGTGTCACAACGTTACGTATATTGAAGTTGGTGATCTTAGTGCTCAGATTTCAGAAGCCTGATAACCTGCAACGATTGCCCTTAAAGGGCCCCAGAAATGGTTTGGACAAATTTTGTAGATGCGTAGGGTACAGCTTAAGTAGAACATTCGCACCACAATTTAAGTGAAGTATTACGTAATAACGGAGCTACAAGCAATTGCAAGTTACCCTCCTCCCTAGCCATGAGTTTCCCTCCTCAACTTGTTCGCCGAGCCATCGGGGCTAAGCTCCGCCTTCACTGATTCTGCGTCACAACGCGACGTCACATTGTCCACTTCCGGTTGTTTTTGAGCCCACCCCCGCCCGCGCGAAACCTCTCCGCTAGCCGCTTGGCCGTTGACCCCAAACGAGAGCTATCAAAGCAGCATGCATTGCGAGCATTCTGTTGCAGCGCCGAATGTGTCTGGTATTCCGTTAACCACACACTAGCGGAATGGTTCCACGGAACGATGGAAGCATAAACTCAAGCTGATGAAGGAACTTTAGTGTAGACGTACGTGAGCTGCCTGATCGGTCTCCATGGTCCAGCCACCCGTTAGCGCAGAGCTTGACCAGCCAATGAAAGAGCTAATATTGCTCTAACCAAGTGTAAAACATTTTAAACATTTACAAAAACGTGTTAACGATTACACTCCTGTGAAAAATTTATACCAGCAGCAAAGAAGAATACGTTTTGTTACTGCTACTGTGTCTGGTTGAGCTCTACGCCACCAGGTAGCTGCACCGTGCAGACCATTCACATTTGCGCTTCTGTTCATCCCCTGAAACGGCACGCAAAAGGACACGGCCAGGCCCTGTCCTCTTTGCGCTTGCGTTTACCCTAATACCGGACTCGCGAAACGCTATTGCATTAGTAATCTTCCGGTGTAAAGTGACAGCCGCAATCGCACCAATCCTGGCGCCGATCGGATAGCGGCAGTCCGATGCGCTGCAGCCAGTCCGTTCGTCTACTGGCTTGCAGAGGGACACAATGTCGCAGCTTGACATATTGCCAGTCGCTACGTTTGCAGTCCACAACGCAACAAACTCGAATCACAGTGCTCGCGAAAAGACGGACCAACACTGACGGCGAAGCTCTCGTCTAAGACGGCGCACGTTGTGACACAAGCAGACGACACTTGCTGTGTGCCGGAAGGGCTAAAGTGTACTGAAAAATTGTTCTTGTGCATTCCCTTTATGTTACTTTCTTTTTATAAAAACAAATTAACTAACATTCCAACTATTATGAACATCATTTGTTTACCATAAAGTTGGAAAAATTATCGATCACGCGCCCTGGTCAGCCAATCGGATAGCTTGCCCCACTGATGTCATATGGGTGATTTGCATTATATGGGTAAGGGCTGTTTAAAATTACGCCGCGCAGTGTGCTGCGATCGGCAGCGAAGTGCATTTTTAAAACCTTATAATAAAATACACGCTTTACGGGGAGCACTTAGATGTGTCAATTAACGATCAGAAGGACCCACTCTAAGGACTCAGTATGTTTGTAAAAAATCGTCAAAATCGTTTCGGGGTCTATGTAATAAGGTTGAAAGAAAACACCTGAAAACTCAAACAAAAGTTTGCGTGCTCCTCTCAGAGGAGACAGTAGCGAGTGAGTCGATGTTAGAGTTGATCTATGGTGGAGAGAAGTAAGTAATAAAGGGAAAATCGGAAATCAGGCTGTGCACTTCTGCAACACATGCAAGTTGCGCGCAGTGCACCAACAGCCAGCGGCAGCGGGAACAGCTCAGGGATTGCCATGAAACGCAGGGAGCGCAGCACAACCTCTAGGAATGTACTGTGCAACAAGAAAAGAAGGGAGAAAAAAATATGAAGAGGATGTGAGGGCTGCAGTGGCTTTGACAAAGGAGGAGGTGGGCTTTGAGCTTCAGTAAAAGTGAAAGTGGAGAGGAATTTTGCTTGCGCAGGCTCTGGTCAAGGCAACTGGGGAGAGCTTTGGTGCAAGGAGTTTAGCTTGTCTCCTCACACTGCCCCTCTGCAACTTTCTTTGCTTCTGTCTAGGTTACCAGTATGTTAGTTGTAACACTAGAAATTGTAATGAATTGTTCAGGAAGTGTTTTACTTTAAAAATATAATAAAGAGAAGGCTTACTAGTAGCCAAGATAGAAGCAAAGGAATACTGTGAAGAAATGTTGCAAGGAAACAGGCTGTTCTCTTTGAGAAAGCCCTGCTGCACGGAAGTTAGCTTGTCTCCTCACACTGCTGCTTTGCAGCTTTATTTGCTTTTATCTAAGCTACTAAGGTCTTTAAAGTACTTGGCTTATCAGAGAACTTGTACAAGCTCAAAAGGACATAGGTAGTGCATAAATGTCTGTTAATCTGTTATTTTGCAGCCTACGTTGGTGTGGAGCCACATAATACGAGGCAGGACGCAAGAGACACACAAAGCATTCACACAGCAGTGGAGGCATTGTCATCAGTATCCGGTCAGGAACATGAGACTGCAAGTGAAACACCGCATCTGAAAGCAAGCGTGCCCTCTGAAGAGCCCAGGAAAGAACAACCGTCTCCTCAACATGTAGATCAGCCCAAGAGTCGGAACGATTTACTCCAGGACTGTACAGACCGTGCGTCTCTGCCAGCCACGAATGGCATAGAAGTGAATGCCGGAGAGGAGCACGTCATATTTGAGATTCCTGCTAACCTCTCGGCATCGTTGCAGCGCAAAGCAGCAGAAAGGAGCAAGCAAAGCTTGGAGAAAGTTTCGGGCCCTGCGTCCAGAAGACGGCTTCCCAAGACTCGTCGTGAGGCGCTGCCGTGGTTTCATCCGGAAAATCCATCGAGGTTGAGGACTCTGGAGTCGCTGGTGGCTCGAGCAGAAGACCCACTGATGACACCATACTTGGCTTCAGATGACTTGCTGAGGAAGATGCCTCCTGCCTACTTTTTGGTGAGTGGATTCAGAGGGTTGAGTGTTTTTCCTGTCTTGTGTTCTGCCATTGCAACGTGTGGAAAATGCTTGTCTGGTAAGGGCAAGGAACTTGTCTGGTCTTTCTAGAAAGACCACACCACTGTTTCTTGATTATGTATGAAGCTTAATATGATCAGTTTTTATTGTAATTCTTGAAGCTTATCTTGATATCTGTACAGTTGCAAGCTAACATTTGGAGGCAATAGCATCATTGAAAAATTCAAATTTCTTCTAGCACCGTTTTTCAACATGTGATTGCTTCAATACATTGCATTCATTGAACACACATAAGTAGGATATACCACTTTATTGCAGCTGGCATGCCCACGCTATGAATAATTTTTTTTTGCAGTACTATTGGTCTTACTTTTGCTTCCCTCATGAATATATGTGCTCAAAGTACTCGTACTCCTATTAATATATCTAAGTTTGCCTTAGGTTAGAGTTTCTTGAGGCAGCTCTGTTGCACTTTTTTGAATTCAGTTTTAGTTGGCTGTTAATATTTAATGTTCTTTTTGACCTGCTGTGAAACAAGGAGAGATAAGTGTCATAACTGCCTGGTAGTTGCATCATTGCAATTGTACAACTGCATAATTTCAGTTTAGTGTTCACAGTTTCACTTATAGAGTGTTCCTAACTGCTGTCCTGGTTCTATTATATTAATGAATGAAAACTGGTTTATGTCTTGGTCACTTTACTTCACCTTTCTTTACTTACTTTACCTTTTCGAACTCTTGACTTGTTTCATGTTTAAATTTGATGCACCATTACCAGTACAGCATGAATTGCCTTTCCATTCATTCATTCATTCATTCATTATTTGCCAGCATCAGAAAGCTCTGTGTGTTATATTTACGACCACAAACCCAATACAGGTAAGGGGGGGGGGGGTCCCACTCCGGTGGCTCAGTGTTCAGTACATTTCGAGAAGATGCGGCAGCTCTTCTGCTTATTGCATAAAGTTGTCATATATGCCATTGAAACGATAAGTTCTTATAGATTCTATATGTATATATATATATATATATATATATATATATTAGATGCGAGTGTACATGTAAGCTTTAAAAATAAATGCCCAGGAAGAAGCTAAAGATACACGGTTTTGGCTAACTGGGTTTCTGTTGTGACCATATCTTGAGAAACCCACCGCAATTGCAGCATTGTGACTTGTGCTGTAACTTTAACACATATTTATCTATTTCCTAGACACATCTCAAAAGTGTTGGAATTTTACTTTCGTGCTATTTTGCATTTGAAGATAGCCAAATATACAGTAGCAACTTGTGTTGTAAGCAGCATGGCAACAATTGACTAGAGGAAGTTGAATTTTGGAGACAGCATTACTCAGACAACTTCCACATAGGAAAGCAAATGTTCATATGTATGTTCAATACTTTCCTTAATAATGCGACCATAACTAGGTAATATTCAGGATACTGTGTCATACTTGTGCCCATTTTTGTGGCAAGCTAATGAAACCATGAGGTTGAGGTTCTGGATTAAAGAACTAGAAACCTCAGTTCAAAATCCCAACATATACTTTTCCAATAAAGCAAGCGGTAATGTCACAGCAGATGCATGCACTTCCTAATTTTTCTTCACTGTGAATATCAATAAAGTTGACACACACTTAAGCGTGCCGATATCTGAGCATGCGTCGCTCAAAAATTAGCAAGTGTGGCCCCTATGTATATACACATGAATCGCAGCAAGATGTTGCAGGTAAACCGAGAAATTACTACTATTTTCATAGTTAGAGATATTTTTTGCCTAGCACCACCTAAACGGATGGAACGAAAGTGCTGAATCAAGAAGTTCGCTGTCCTTCCGAATGTGGTGGGTCAGAACATCTTACCTCAGCTGCGAATGTTTTAGACCTTTCCAATGAGAGCTCCCTAGTCACACTCATAATGCATTCCATTCGTGTGTTGTTGCATTCCTATTGCTGGGCTAGTTCTGTGCAGTGCAGACAAGGCTAAGGCATGCCTGCAATGACAAGGCATGGCAAGACAATGGCAATGACAATGACAATGACAATGGCAAGACAAGGCCAGCCTGCAATGAGGAGCGCCAGCTGCATATTATACGAAGCAAGGAGGGATCGCTCATTGTGTTCCAGTAATACTTGTCTGACTTCCTTCCATTCAGCCAGTTTTGCAGTGACTGCAAACCCCCCCTTTTCGGGTTGTTTTTTCTGGTTATGGACCCAGCCCATAGTTTCTGCTGCTCTGCAGTGAGATAAAAGGCGACCTGTAGCACGGAAAACATGCACCAAGCAGCCCAATGTCTTACGTATTGGCTTCCCCTCACCCTGTTCTTGTGTGTAGTCTTTTTTGTCACACCCAGAGCAGCCGTCACTGGTGTTTTTTTTTTTTTTTTCTCTCTCATGAGCTTGTGCAGAGGACAAGAAAATAAGAAGAGTTATTATATCAAACACCATACTAGAATAGAAGCTCCATTCCTCCGAACATAGAGAACAATGCACCAAGCATGGCACATATGCTGCAAATGAAGTACGTGTACATGCAGTCACATGTAATGCTCATGCATTATTTTTGGCTAACAACATGTTTATGGAGGTGACATAATAGTTTCGCAGAAACCCACAAGGTGGAGAGAAGTAATCAATTTTGAGGAACCCGTCTGGGTTTCCTTTGCAGTAGTGCTTAGCTTATGGGTTTCCTTTGTAGCACTTAGCTACGTTTGGGTGGATGTCTCATTTTACTTTTGTTAATTACTTCTCTCCACCTTGCGAGTTTCTGCAGAACAATTATGTCAAACTCTTACCTTTGCTTCAAGTGGTAGATGAATTCGATTCTGCCCTGCTATCTGCTAGCCGCCAGGTTAGCTCAGATGGCAGAGCGGCTGCCCCGGAAAGGCAGTGGTCCCGGGTTTGAGCCCCGGACCCGGACGAATTTTTCTTCAACTGCGAGGCTTTTCTTTCGAGGAACCCTTATGGGTTTCCTTTGTAGCACTTAACTACGTTTGGGTGGATGTCTCAATTTTCTTTTATTAGTTTATGAAGGGGATGACTTAGTTCATGCCTGCATATGGAAAATGGGACAAGAACAGTGTAAGTGACCCAATGTAAAATAAACTGTTATTTTTTACTACAATGTATATGGGTTGTGTACTGTCAAATTTTTGCTGGACGTCAGTTTGCTTTTCTGTTGTTTGGGTACACAGGCTCGTAGAGCAAACCTCAACCTCCAGCTTCCTGAGAGAAAAAAGGAAAATGCTGCCTAAGCTATTCTGCTCAATTTTTTATACATGCCATCTTTTAGGTCCGGGGGTCCTGCCTATACTATTAGGTACACTTTTAATTGGCGCATTCACTTTATCGTCCCTTTGCACAGCCAAACTGATCAGGTGTGAATACGAAATGTCTGCACTGGCAGCATCACAGTGTAACATCTGTAAATGTGCGCTAATTCATTGGTGGAGCGAGGATTGCACACAGCCTGTGATTGGTTTTGGGATAACGTTGAACAGACTTAATACTTGCGCTATCTGCAAAAATTGATAGCCCCCCCATCACACTTTCTTGTGTGTTTGTGCACGTGCTCTAAATGGCTGTCTATATGCACAAGTATTGTAGATAACACTGATAATCTTTATTGCCTTTTACATATTTATTGTACACATTCTTGCAGATTTTATTCAGTTTTAGCTGATTTTATTTTTATATTCCGAGATGCTTCCGCAGGCTGTGTTCGAGGCTGATGTGCAACTTTGCCGCTTGCACAGGGAGCGCTACAAGGTTGTGCTTTTAGAGCTCTGTACTTAAAATGCTCCCCTTGGGAAGGGGGGTCTACAATAGCTGTAGCATTTCCTGAGCCGGTACTTTGCTATTTTCCTCATGTACTAGAATAGCATAGCTCGTGGACACTAGGCGAAATGCACATGTGAGTTTATTGTCCACAGCTTGCATAGAAAACGACACTGTACGTCTTGGAGAACAGGACAGGTCTGGCCACAAGACATGAGAATATTAGTTAGTGCTACTACCATGCCCATGGGCCACCTTCTGATAGCACTGAACCATCTATTATGGCTGTGCATCTCATTAGAGCTTGTGCAACTTTCTGGAGCAGTCACTGTTTGATACCTGGCTGCGCCTATGCATGTAAGTAAGGGCAGGCAGCATGGTTGTCACATGGAACTTTCCACAGCATTTATAAATAATGCAAACACTGCAAATAGCCCATTTTCTCTTCTCTTTGCTGCTCTTTCTACATTACTCTAGGCTGTCCATAGTTGTTTACCCTATCCCCCTGCTGGCTGGTGTTCAGCGGTTAGCTGTCCGCAAGGCAGTTATAGTCCTGCCAGCAGAACACTCTCCTTCTTGTTCTTACAACCATAAATAAACCGTTTGCTCGTCCTTTGTTCATGGCAGGTATGTCTTGGCGGTCCGGAATGTGAACCTAAAGACGAATGCAACCCTAACGTGACGAACACAGTGATCTGCTCTTGGCATTTCTGATCGTCGTGGATGCACCTGTGGTGGAGGGATGAATGAACTTTTCTTTTGCATGGTGTTCCCTCATGCTTTGTTTACTACGAAATAGAAACTATTTGATGTAAGCGACCAGCAGTATGCTTTACGGTGAAAAGGAACCAGTCCTGTCATTGTTCAGGACATTGTATTCCTGTCTGCACTGTACGCACACCATCAAAATGATGATGGTATGCTAAGGCAGCACTCGTCACTCAAGAAACGTAAGGAGTGGGGTGGGGGCGCATCTCTCGACGAAAGCAGATCCCCCGTCATAACACCTGTGCTGAATGTGCAAAGAAAATTTTTTTCTGTCATGAGTGAGTGGTGGTAGCCTGGTGGTAGAATATGAACTACTTGCAAGATGGCTGCCGTGGTACTCCTACCTTAAACCTTGGTATAATAAACTTCGATATAAAGAAATCCTCAATATAACGAAGTGTTAAACTTTTTATAACTTCTTTTCCAATGAACAACAATGTATATAACGAAGTGTGTTTACGCACAATTTCAATATAACAAAATTTCATTGCTGCCGCGAAGGAATACCGAAAATAAATGGAAGCTTCCGCGGACGCAGATGGTTGAATGCTTGAATTACAAGTGGCTGCATGCAAACACACCTCTGAAATTGCGCACTGTGTGACCAAGAGTGACCGCCAAAGCAGAGCAACATTTATTAATGTTTAAAGGGACTGACAACCGATTTTCAAGGATGAGTGACCTAGTTTTTTATGGCGCAACACAAAGCTCATCCTCGGTAGTGTTTACATCTGCAGCGGTTACTTCCAAAAGCGCGTTAATATTTAGTAAGCAGAATTTTTCCATCTGAGCAGCCTCTAAAAAAGTAAGAGTCCCTTCTCCAGCAACGCTGAGAAGTGAGAGTGACATCGATAGCCCGCCTCGCAAATTGTCAAAGCCATCCATCGTTCCGCTTTCACAGGAGTGAGTGTAACTGTGGTTAACAACCTACATTTTTACCCTTTCAACTACTTTTGAAAGTAAAAAGCTGGTGCAATAAGTTTGCGTTGTTGTACAGACATTTCTTATATTTGTAGCGCGTTTTTCCCTAAGTACACGCCTCTGTCATGACTGGCTGGCTCCCGTCGTCATTGTTTTGTCAATAGACGAGCCAAGCCAATTAATCGAAAACAAAGGTGAAGGCAGCGCCGCTTTTCTGCCCACTACAAACGAAGGCTTATGTGAACATTGTAAGTCAGGAAAGACGTATAATAATAAAGAGTATACTGCACTTCAATACCAATAAAAAGACCAGGAACCGCATACACTAGTAGAAGGTCACAGGGTGGACCTCTTATGTAGCTTCATGTTTTTGCCGCGTGAGCCACCAAAGGTCATTTTTTTCGACTTCTAGCGATGAATTAAAAATATAAATCCACGTTTAATGAGAAAAACATGGCTCGTTTTAGCCACTATGATGGAGAATCATTCCACCAGCGAGGTTATCTTGATTCATGTTCCGAGCGGTTGTCTGTCCCTTTAAAGTCCAAGTGAGGTAAGATCCTATCGCGCCCCGTGCGCTGTATGCTTTGGGTGCGAGTTATAGCGTGTGAGGATGAGCCGAGAAGTATGATGGATTGGTGAGAACCATATTCCCATGCTAGCAAGGGGAATGAGAGAGGGACGCTGGCTCGCGGTAACGTGCGATCAAGTGGGCGCGAGAGGAGGGGAAGGGGGTGAGTTGGGGCAGGTTTGCCCGCGTTTCCTTTTCTAGCACAGCCGTGGCTGCGCATATGAAACCCGCGCACCATGTTTTAGCGATAATCTGCTGCGTGTGCAAAGGCTAGGCGTGTGCGGCATCATGGGCACTGTCTTGCTCCGCATTTAGCACTGGAGATTACATTATCTCGACTTTCGGAGACGTGTTAAAGTGAGAGGCTGACGAAGCATTCGCTCCTCGCTACCGGAATTTTATTGTGAGAGCAATTATATGGACACTTCAGGCACATTTTCATTGTCAATGTGGGGTTGATGCTCCGTATAAAGTTAAAGTCGATAACACTGTGGCCGCATGCCGTATGCTGTAGGTGTGTCGAGGGAAAGCGTGCGAGGGTGAGCCGACGATGGTGGCTTGGATCTTACGCGCGCAAAGGAGAAAGGTGGGGAGGAAGCACGCTGTCTTCCACTGCATGCAATGCATGGGGGGAGTTGGGGGCGTTCTACTCCGGCGGCGGCTGGTATAGCATGGCCGCGTGGGCCCTATTTTGAAAGCGACCTGCGATGAGTACAAAGTCTTAAGTGCCACGAGGGCTTATGCAACCTTTGTCCGTAAAGTTTTGAGACTGGTTTATTTTCTTCTCTAGAAATGATTCCCCAGAACAAGTGTTGGTGCGTATGTGTAGTGCCGTCTTTTCGGGCTAACCTGAGCTATTTATGTTAATTGCTGTGGCAGCCTCTACATGGTGCTACATGTAGAAAAATATGTTGTCACTAGTCGTCTGTGCATTCTACTGTGAGTGAATGTGGAGAGATGGACGTCCACCTCGAACAGCGTGTAAACATAAAATTCTGTGTGGAGCTTGGCAAGACAGCCACACAGGCAGACGTATGAGCTCCGTCGTGACACTTATGGCAATGAGAGATTATCGCGGACATGAGCTTTTGAGTAGCACAAGAGGTTCATTCTGGAGAGACCGTCGGTGGATAACGACACAAGGTATGGGTGCCTTGCAACCTCGCGGAATGAAAACAATGTGGTTCGGATCAGGGAGATTGCACAGCAAGACCGCACCATTACAGTCCACATGCTATCAGATGCTCTTGACATTAGTAAGACAACATGCCACCAAATTTTGTTTGAGGACTTGGGGAAATGAAAGCTGAATGCCAGGCTTGTGCTGCACTCCTTCACACAGGACCAGAAGGACACGCGGGAATCGGGGAGCGCTGATTTGCTCTCCGAGGCAGAGAAGGATGCTGTATTCGTCGACAGCATCATTGCTGAAAACGAAACATGGTCTTTTCAATACGATCCTCAAACAAAGAGGCAGAGCGCCCAATGGCGGTCCACAAGCTCTCCAGCGTCGAAAAAGGTGCGACGACAGAAGACCAAAACAAAGACGATGCTGATAGTTTTTTTTTTATGCCAGAGGTGTCATACACCACGAGTTCATCCCGCAAGGGCAGACGGTGAATTGGGAGTTTTATGTCCTCGTGTTCCAACACATGCGTGATGCACTGCCACGCCGTTGCCCTGACTTATGGGCATCTGGACAATGGAGCCTTCTCCACGATAAAGCAAGGCTGCACACTGCTGCTCTCAGCGTGACAAAATTTCTCGCCAAGCACAGCATTACTGTACTTCCCCATCCGCCATACTCGCCTGACCTCTCCCCGTGCGACTTTTTCCTGTTTCCTCGTGTGTACAGAGCCCTAAAAGGTCGCTGGATGGGGAGCGTGGAGGCCATTCAAGATGCCATGACAAAGGAGCTGACAGCCCTACCAAAAGAAGCGTTTTTCAACTGCTTCCAAGACCTCAAGAAGTGTTGGAAGCCGTGGTTTTAACAAGTGAACTAGAACATACTTGATATCAAGAGCTTATCGAAAAGATATTTTCACCGCTGAATTTTAGGGCACAATACATTCCTGAAAAAAGTATACAAGATAAACAAGTCTTACGCAGAAGAGAGAAAAAAATTTCATGTTTGAAGCGAGAGTAGATAAGTGTGCATCTGTTTTTTGAAAATTGCTTCTGATCGGCTTTCATTCACTAACCATCACTGCCATCCTGTTGGAGGTTAAAAACGAAGGAATAAGGTGTGTTAGTTTTTGCTTGCCGTATTTGGTCCGAATCCTTTCACTGTAATAGGTGGTTTTCCTAAGATTATACATGTGTGTCTTCTGGGAGTAAGTATCCTTAAATATATCTGTGTCCGATTTATTTGATCGTAAATGACTGTCACTACCTTTTTACAAAATGTATTTTTAAATTTTAGTATGCTGTGCTTATGAAAAAGTGGAGATGAAGGCGTTTGGCATGGAACATTTTCGATTACTGTGTGCAATATTCTTTTTTGCAGCCTGTGAATACTATCTTTATTTGTTTTTGTTGTTGTGTCACAGAATAATAAGCAGTAATGTACGCGCGAGTAAACTAAAGTGTATAAAGCTGCTTTGTCATCCAAAGGGGCAGTAAGCATCTGATTTTGCCAATTATGCCAATGGACTGCGATATGTGGTGCAAAGATTATCTATGTGATTGGACCAACTCAATGTTTCGTGAAAGATAACGCCTAAAAACTTTTGAGTCTGAACGCGCTCAGTCGGAGCTCTTCGAAATGTGAGCTGCATATTGCGGCGAATACAATGGTTTCGTGGTTGAAACATAATGTACTTCGTTTTCTTGATGTTTAATTCCAACTTATTTGTTCTCAGCCATAGCGACATATTGCTAAGCCAAAGGTTCGCTTCTTGTTCTATACTAAACATATCTTGGCCAATTATATCAAACAAATTCGCACAGTGCGATGTCTGCACATGCCATTGTGATTTTTCTGCCGATGAATACATGTGACATCGCCAAATAAGTGCAGTTAAAGTTCCCTCAAGAAGACTAATTGCGAATTTATTGATGGAAACACGTACACTAGTCAACGAAGTCACCAAACGCCTGGGTTAATAAAAGCGCATGTTGGCGCTGTGCCGCCAATACAATTCTGCTGCATATACACCGGTGAACTGCCGCTCCCGCTGCAGTTTTTGCAATTTTAAATTCCCCTAGGGAACTGCTTGGAAATGTACAAAGCTACAGTTTGACCAACCTTTCAGTGCTTCTTTTTAATATTACTAGAGAGAGATGCCACATGATATATTTAAAGGCAGAGCAGCACCAGTCAAAGTAGATGAGTGCTGGCGGCAAGGCTGGGTTTAGTCCTCTGCGGCGTAAGCATAATAAGAAAGAATTCAGTTGAACACAAAATTCACATGCTAAAAGGGACTTCGTTGTGAAACAAACAAATCACTCGGCGTGGTAAGTCTGCTCAGACAGTATCGAGGTGTGATGACTTCCCAAACGTGGCGCGACCTTTTCAGCGAAAATAGAACAAAAATACCATATGCACCAACTATTAGCAATTCTCGTCCTGAACTACCTATTTTCTAAACACATTTCCCCCAAAAAACACAATATCTAAGATGCCCTCGGCCGAAAAGAATAAGGCTGTTAAAGAAGCATTTGTTTGTTATCATTCCTAAAAGACACATCATGATTTAGGCCCTTTACAAACGAGGCAGGGTGAAAACCTCTGACCTAAAAAAAATCAACAAGGGTTATGCATAAAGCAACTAGCAACAGTTCAACATGCGCGAAGCCACGCGTAAAATAGTTGCAAGAACATGAAGTGCACGACAGCTGGTGTGAAGATTTACCGGGCCGCATAAAACCAACAATTTCAATTCTTGCAAGCTTCAGTAACTTTAACATACTACACAATGCGCTCGTGCAGTTGTGCTGCCTAGCTAGCCCAATGTGGTAAAGAAGCGGCAAACAGTATAAGCGGCACACGACATTCAGAACTTTAGCGAAATGCCTTTAAACTGCATGCTGTACTGCAGACGAACTTTGTTGCTTACCCGTCTAAATATGATGGAGTGGAAAAAACACCGACGCGACAAAGGAAAGGATGAGAACAAGAAACTTCCTGCCGAACGGCAGCGTTCCATTGTTCATTTCATTTCATTTCATTTTATTACCTTAAAGACGCCATTCGGGGTGTTACATAAGGGGTGGTTAACATGTGGACACAAGAAAAGGCAGGTGTTACATTGAAATACAAGTTTGAACAGTTTCTAGAAATTGTGAATGACATGTGATGGCAGCGACATTAAAGGGTAGGTCGTTCCAGTCCTTGGCAGCTCGAGGAAAAAATGATGATTGAAAAGTGACAGTTCATGTTCGAGGACGAGAAACTTGGAATTGATGGCTGGTGCTCTGTGACATGCGTGAAGATGATGGCGTGGCGTAAGGCGGGCGGCTTAGTGAGCTGTAAAAAAATTTGTGGTAAAGAGAGAGTGTGGCGATGCGACGACGAAAAGCAAGAGATGCCAAGCTAGATTGTGCCTTTAAGTGTGAAATGCTGATGTTATATGAATATGAAGAATGGATGAATCTAGTTGCACGATTCTGAACTGACTCGAGTGCATTGATGATATATGTTTGATGAGGGTTCCAGATGGCGGCGGCATATTCCAGTTGTGGTCTGACAAATGATTTGTATGCGAGTAGTTTGACGTGCTGTGGAGCATGACGAAGATGACGCCTCATGAACCCAAGAATCTTGTTCGCTGACGAAATTACGTTAGTCGCATGCGCATTCCAGGAAAGGTCGTGGGACAGGGTTACGCCTAAGCACTTATAGGCTAGAACTGATTTTACTGGGATGTTTGTTATTGTGTAAGTAGACAGGTAAGGATTACGATGGCGGGAAATCGAAATAAGTTTGCACTTGTTAGGGTTCAAGGCCATTTGCCAACAGTTGCATCAGTCCTGCATGTTATTAAGGTCATTCTGGAGAGATGCTTGGTCAGAAATGTTAGTCACAGTACAATAAATCACACAGTCGTCAGCGAACATACGAATAGGACAAGATACATGCAGCGGAAGATCGTTAATGTATATTTGGAAAAGAGGCGGTCCTAAGACTGAGCCTTGAGGGACACCTGAAGTGACAGGGAGGGGTTCAGAGGAGACGTTATTGACAAGGATGAACTGGGAATGATTAGTAAGGAATTCTTTTATCCGTTCTACTACAAGAGGATCCAAGTTCAATCAGGATAATGTTATTAGCAAGCGGTTATGAGGCACTGTGTCAAAAGCTTTAGAGTAGTCTAGAAAGGTGGCATCGGTTTGAACGTTTTTATCAAGATTAACGTGGAGATCATTAAGGAAGATAGCTAGTTGTGTTTCACATGAAAGCCCTTTACGAAAACCATGTTGAGAAGGATGAAAGAAGTTTGCCAAGTCTAAAAAGTTCATGATATGCGAGTATATGACATGTTCCATGATTTTGCAAGGAACACTAGTTAACGAAATGTGGCGGTAGTTTAAGGGGGAGTCTTTGTTGCCTGCTTTGAATACTGGAACGACCTTTCCCACTTTCCAATCATCCGGTAAAGCACCTGTAGACAATAATTGCGTGAACAACAGAGTGAAACATGCCACGGATATATGCTTAGTATTCATTAGGATCTTTGAGTTAATTTCGTCTAGACCAGAAGAAGTACATAAGTTTTTTTTTTTTCAACGATTGATAGTATACCATCTATCGAAAATACAATGGGTGGCATATGCGATGTTATGTTAGTAGGTAGTGGAAAGTCTGGAGTGGTAGTTTCTTTTGTAAACACGGAAAAAAATACTGTGTTGAATATGTCAGCGCACTCGGCGTCCGTGGCGGTGTCGCCTGCTGCATTCGTCACGCTGATGGTACGAGCTTCTTGGGGATTTAAAATGCGCCAGAACTGCCAAGGATTTTGAGTAAGTAGCTGGGGCAGATCGATGTTATAAAAAGATTTTTTAGCAGTGCGAAGGGCACTCAGGTAGGCATTCTCTGCCATGTAGTATTTTGACCAGGCCTCGGTGCTTCCAAGACGCGTGGCTAGCCGGAAGCGACGTTTCTTTTGGTTTTCAAGCTTTTTTAAAGCTTTGGTGAACCATGGTTTATTTTGATTAGTGTGCATAGTTATTCTTGGTATATGTTTGTTTACGAGTTCATTAACGTTATTTTTAAATAGTGTCCAGTTTTCTTGAGGCGAGTGCATATGTAATAATGTCTCAAAAGTTGAAAAGAAGTCGCCTAACTCGTAATTAATAGCTTCGTAGTTCCCTTTATCATATAGGCATATAGTTTTGTTGGATTTTTGTTGTCGCATGGGTTGAAAGGTGAAGGTGGCATGGATTACATTATGATCACCTACCTCACGGAGGTAAGTTATGGATGATAGACTGTCAGGATGGCTGTTTAGTACAAGGTCGAGTACATTAGATGTGTCTTTTGTAACCCGCGTAGGCTCTAGCACAAGTTGAGTTAGACTGAAACTAAGACACACATTAACAAATTCTTTAGCAGCTTCATTGCCTATGATTAAAGCACTACTGTTAGTCCAGTTGATTTGTGGAAAATTAAAGTCGCCGAAAAGCAGGATTTTTGCGTTCGGGTGTTTTTCACTAAGTTTGCTCAAGATGCGATAGTTTATGCAAAAAATCAGGAGTGTTATGTGGTGGTCTGTAAAAAACGCCCAAGAGAACAGTCTGTGGTGAAGCGCGGCATATTAGCCATGTTATTTCCAAGTTGCAAGCGTGCACGCTAAATGGTGATGCGCGGCGATTAGCACACCACCACCTCGTGAGATTTCGCGGTCTTTCAGGTAAAGGCAGAAATTCGGCAAGTCAGCAAGAACCTCAGTATTGGTAATATCATCAGTCAGCTAGGTTTCAGTTATCAGCAAATTACGGTTAGACGACAACACGAGGTTAGACAGAATATCGCGTTTAAGGAGGAAGCTGCGTGCGTTGGCAAAGATTACGGAAAATTTGAGGGAACTGTAGAAGGACCGTTGCCTCCGCTGATGAGGCTTTGTGGGGAATGATTAGAACTGTATCGCCGGCACGTTCTTGCCGGTATTTGAGCCCCCAACCATGCAACAATTCTTCTAGATTCCTTGAAGTTTTTGCCACCCTACACATGCAAAGGGTGTAGCTTATTTTGCTCTGAAAACGTAAATAAGGCAGAGAAGCACAAGCAGCGACGCAGCAAACTACGGCGCGCGGCTGACTCCTTTCCCGAGTGCTCTGCACAAGGCCGCCACCTGTGGCGCGTCCATCGGCGCGCATTACGCGAATAGCGTGAAGATCCCCGCACCCCTGAACATAGGCTATGCCCCGAATCTTCTGCTTTGCACTTCAGCCGCAAGGTGACTAAACATTGCGGAAAAGCGAACCTTTTTTATGACAGGAGACGCAGGCTTTCAGACAGCCAATTCAATTTAGCTCATTGAAGGGTATGGGGTCCAATAACTTATAGGGGTGAAAATACAGCAGTTTAGCGAGGCTCTTTAAGTTCTGTGGACAGATTTACAAGAGCAACACGCAGCCATGTGGCCTCACTGTGCAAATGTGTCTTGGTGATTCTGTGAGCTTCTGGCATCATGGTTCAGCCCATTGTGATTTCAATTATAATCCGCATGGTGCAATGGACATTTTGTCATGCTGATCCGCGGATTGCATTAATGTATCGCTCATTGCTCTGTGCTAGGAAAAGGCCCCCTTCTAAGGTCCTGGATAAGGCTGAATTATTACATTTTTTTAATTCACATTATAATTGCACTATTGTTGTTTTATAAATTTTACCCATGGGGGGAATATAAAATTAGCACCATGTGTGTAATGCACAAATACATGTTACTGTTACACAGGGTGTCTACCAACCAGGGAAACTGGGAAATCTCAGGGATTTTGAATAGCCTGGAAATACTCGCGGAAAACTCGGGTAATTTGTGCTTCAATCAGGGAAAATCAGCAGTCATTTTATTGAAAGGGAACGAAAGTCACGCTAGTGCTGGCTCGAGTAAAAGAGAGGATTCGTAACGAGTTGTCTTTGACACCGTGTCGTCGGCTGGAGGAGTTGCCAGTGCACAGACAATGACCGATTTTCTGGACACCCGATTTTAGGGAAATGCCCGATAATTCGGACGGCTTCGTGGCACCACCACGTGCCCCTAGAGTGCAATGTATAAGAATGTCTGTAATTTCAGACGCAAGAACCCTTCACTGCCCGATTTTCCGGGCTTTTTGCCGTGACCGCAGATCCTAAACGGCATTAATCAAAGCCAACACCGCCGTTTTGATTATCTCGCCACCTTGAACCAGCGCTTTCGCACGCAGATCCGCTGGCAGCCGTAGCCACCACCGCGGCAACGCGAGGCTTAGCTGCTTCGATGTCTGCTGTTCATGCCGTTCGGTGCCATGTTTCTCATTGAAAGAATTCGCTGCTGTCAGTAATGGCACCGACTTCACCTTTGTAAACCTCACGATTGGTTTCGAAGCTTAGAAAGCATGGCGCCTGGCATAATGTCGGTTCCCAAATCACAGCTTCGCCTCGGGACAGGAATGTTACGCGGTGAAGCATACGTGGAGTATTGCGGTGAAGCTTAAGCGTAGGAAGGGCAATTGTCACCATATCATGTGGGGGTGCCCTAAGCACCCCCTTCCCCCTTTCCTCAAGCAATTAATATCTAGTGAGGAGCAGTGGGAGGCTGCCTTGCGCAGCTCCAGGCCCGATCTTCAGGAGGCCATCCTGGAGTGGGCTGAGAGGATTAAAGGAGGCCTACTTCAAGTAGTTCCTCCCCCCACCCTCTATTCCATTGCCCCCTTCCCTTTAAAGAGGGATAAATAAAGTTTTTCATCATCATCATCATCACAGGGCACAGCACGTATTCCATAATTATACACGCTTGCACCCACCGTCTCCTTTCACAGTACGAGCATCGATGTGCCTAATAGGTGTACAGAGCTTTTTCTGACGTGCCTGTGACAATTTGAGCCCTTGAGGGCAGTAAAAGACATGCATCCATATTTTCAGACGTTTTCGTGGCCCCTAGGGAGTCCGAAAAGTCGGATGTTGATTGTACAACTGACCAAGAGGGTGCTTCAAATGGTCCATATGGCAAACTCACGGTGGAACGAGGACAAGGAAAGAAATGACTGTCGCATTCAGGAATGATCGGGAAAGGAACTGTGCCCCCTCTACTTTGAAGGAGCTTGAGCTCAAAAAGCAGTGTTGGCTGACGGAAAGATGCAGGTGACCCTCAAACCAAAATAAACTCTCAAAAGCAGTGAAACACAAAACAGAGGCATTGTGCGTGGGCTGAGAGTATGTGAGGACAGTTGAGGTTGACTTTGAGGTTGACTTTCCAACTGCTGAGAAAATCTCACTTGTGACAAAGTTCAGGCCTAATACCAATGATCTTGCTATCACTTGATAGAAATAGCTCATTTTCGAAAATATTTGCTTCTGTATGCATCTCTTTTTATTTGTATTTGAAGATGTTCAACTCGATTTGCAATGGCCTTTACCATTCTTCTTTTTCGAAGATATTTGCTGTGCATTTTACTATTCCCTGGCTTCAATTTTTTGTTTTGAATAAAATAAACACTACTCCTTACTATTCAAACTGGATTGTTTTTTTTTATTTTCTTAAAATGCTTACTTGAGAGTGACAGCATCAGACGACATCGTGTCAGCCTGTCTTGACATAAAATAAAGTTCTGTATCGCTCAGGAAAAACCTGGAAAACTCGGGGAACTTGAAGATGTCAACTTGGTAGACACCCTGGTTACATATCATGGTCTTCATTTACAGCAAGGCTGTTCAGGGTAGTTTCACAGCTGTTTTCATTTTTATGCGGTGAAGGCTAGCATGGGTGGCCGCATGCTCGGTTTCAGCCAGCAATGCAACCTATGTCAGAATCCTGAATTTTGACTTAAATGTAGTTATCGATGATTATAAAATAAAACATACCTTGTGTATACCATACTCGAATAGATAAAAATTTTCCATGTTTTTTTTAGTCATTGTGTAATCTAATTTTTCTTTTGTGCATCACATTTTACATGTTCAACCAGGAGGTCGGCTAGAAGTTTGTGGGCCTGTGGTGGTAAAAACTGATGGTGTAATCAGCAACACAGTCTGTGTGGGAGCCCTACATGAGCAGCAGGGTGTTGGGGATGAGTCATCACTAACAGTAACCTGCAAACAGACCTCTGATACTTATAACTCATGTGTACAGCTTTGCTCTCTTTGATGTACCAGTTGACCAAATTGGCATACATCTATGAAGGATTTTTTTTAAAGTTGATTTTCCTGGTCTTGCAATAAACACTCCTTTTCTGTTCTGTGTTGCATTCAGTGCCTTCATCTGGACCCAACTTTGGATGACATGATCATGTTCGCCAAGAAGTTACGTGCCCTGGGCTGCCAAATAACTGTCAAAGTGCTGGATTACCTGCCACATGGATTTCTTAATCTATTTCCTCGTGGAAGTGAGGCCCAAGATGGCATTCAGTGCTGTGTCAACATGCTGAGGGCTGCCCTTCGTATGGAGACACTGGGTGTCAAATGAGTATTTTTGATAAATTCACTATACAGCCGACGCTTACTTAACATTAGGGGTGGTTTTTATGGAGCCAATCTTATACAGCGACTAGAAAACACTAGACGAGTGCATCACATACACACTCGCACCACTTTTGAATGGAAGAGGCCTTTTTTATCTACGAGGATCACTAAACCATTATATAATTGTTGACAATTTACAGTGAAACTATGCATTTCCTTGGTGAGGCCAAAGTTGGAGGATTGCAATTATATGTATGATTCAGTGCAGTACACGTAATGTATGGTGGAATGGTGTAGGTTGGTCTTTAAACAGACAGAAGTTTAGATATCGCTTTCAGGAGTTGTTACTGCTAACAGGGTGTCATGTAATGCCTTACCACGTAAAACCAGCCTGCCTAAGAGCGTCTACTAACTGTTGTTGCCTTTGAGGAAATGACCTTGCTATTTTATGATCCAGAGAAGGGTGTACATATCATGTCGTTCACACACACTTTAATTGTGAAAGATATGCTTTTGTTACCGAGAGAGCCCTCCGAACGAGAAATTGAATGAGAAATTAAGTAGAATGACAGCATTGGCCACGTGGTAAACACTGGCCTTTAATGGCAATGACAGACAGGGATAATAGAAAATGGGACAACACTTAGTGATGTTTGTTTTCCTGCTGTGCTGGTTGGTTTTTAACAGTTTGTAAAAATGAATGTTTGTTGCTTACCTATTTCTCTGCTCCTGTTTCATGTTTCGTCATTTGTAGCCATGCTGTCATAGTGGCGTTTACATTAGCTTTCATTTCAGCTGGATACTGGTTGCAAGGCTCACTTAAATGTTCACGAGTCAGGCTGCGTTCAGTGATTAGCAGGGTAGGGTGATCTGTTCAACCAAGCATGCGAGCACAGTCAAGTTGAACAGATAGTCAAGATGTCTGGTTGACCTTGCGAAAGGAACAAGTTTTTGTGGCCATAGGTCTCAGTGTGACCTCTTCACGACTTCATTACAACCTCATAGTCGAGATTATAACAGCTTGCCTCATTCCTGGTGGATACATTGGCAGCATTGTGTCACATGTCATGGCACTGGACCATCACTATAGTCATGACTCAGCCATTGCTAAAGTCACTTCTGTGTGAATCGTGAAGGCATTGAGATAACACAAGCTTTCTTGACTGAACACCTGGATTGACCTGCTTCTGTTAGGTTTGTATTAATGCTCTGTGTGCTGTGTAGCCGTTTTCACCAATGAAAGCAGTGCACCACTCATTTTTTTTCCTGGTTTCTTTTAGCAAAATAATTTTTATTCTCTGAATAGTCAGCATACAGCTTCTGTATATACATAGCATCTCTTGTTATGTGACATGTGTTGTACTTTAGCAAATTTCTTGGCTGGCACTTTGGTCAGGAAGTCTTCCCTATGAGTGAAAGTAAAGTAAACCTTTGTTGTTCTACATGTTACCTTGTCAGAGATATGTGTTATGATGAGTAAATTGAAATGTCATCACATCCCTCTGCCACACCCCCTGTCCTGTGGTGATGTCGTAGCAGAGCATGTTTACTTCATTTTCATGTTTTTATCCATCACTCTTCCTGTGTGTCACGCTGTGTTTTGTGGCACCATTTCCTGTTTTTGTAATTGTTTAAATTAGGTCATATACTCGCATGGGCTGGCACACTTCTCGAATTATTTTTGAATATACTTGTAGCAGACAACACAACAGTTGGTTCTGCGGAGAATGAACTTTCAGTGCTCCTGTGGCCAAGTGGCATCAAGCCTGCATCACCATGAGACTCAGGATACTCCAACTTCTTGCCACACAGCCGTAAGGAGCGGTGGTTATCATGGCATCCACTACGTACTGAACAAATCAGTCTAGATTTTGATGGCTTCTCAGAGCTGCGTTATTGTGCAGGAGAAACAAGTCAAGGCAAATTACTTACTTCATATAGGGACTGATAAGATCTTCCTAAATATTGTGTGACAGTCATGGCACTAAAGAATGTTTTTGTTAACTGCTCTTGTTGCCATGGTGCTGTTTGGTATTGCTAGCAAAGGATGGCATCCTTGCGCACTGTACAACTGCAACATGCACAGTGAATGTCACATTAATGGTAGTCAAGCATAGTTTCGTTGCCATCATCTCGGGTCTTCATGCACCCCGCTTTGCTGACCTTATACTGCAGGTTTCTGTTGTTCACAGAGAAGCAACTCCGAGAACACAAGAGGCGAGATGCCAGTGTTAGTGTTGTGACACGGTTAAGATTATCTCTACTCTGCCTTAAAGTGTTTGAATGTCGCAGTGCATGTGATGACATCCGTATATTTACAATATTGAGTAGTTCCTAACCAATTGTTCTCAGTTTTCTTTTTTGTGCATTTGTTGTAACAGCTGTGCTGGTCACTATTTGCTGTAGTGAGTCACCTCCTGCTTCTTCATTAGTCTTACTTAAATGAGCAATGAACAGTCAGTATTATGTTTTGCTCAAGGTCATGCTCAAAGGATGCAATGCACTTTTTTGGCATGGCAGGTTACCTCCTTTATGTACACTCATACTGTTTGGCTATTGTTAATATCAGTACGCACAGTTGCAATGACATTTTCATGTTCTGAACAAGGTGTACTGCATAGAATACTTATGTATCCAAAGACGTTTTGTACTTTGAAAGGTGTATAAACTGTCCAAGCACACCCAGGCTTATGTGGTTTCTTTGTGTGGTGTGTTTCAGTGTTTGTAAGACACCTGCACTTCTAAGAAAACTTGATTTCTTCTGATGCATACTCCATTGCCATTCTTGGGGAGAGGGCCACGCAAAATGCTGGAAAAAAAGACATCAACTCTGTCAGAAACGCTATGGGTTGCCTGTTATGCCACTGGAAATAAACACAGTGGCACCTAAATTAAGGATAAACTGTTCATTTAATAGAGGGAAATTGTGGCACTGCAGTCGTTGAGCATTATGGCTATGGCTGGCAGTAGTTACATGGATTTTTCTACAATTTGGCAGGGCATTGTTGAGAAGGCAGACTGCAGCTTCTTTTTTAATTCTTTGTGGTTGAGCTTTCTTGCTTGCTAGTTGTGCAACATTTCTTTTTAGCAGTTGAGTGTTCTGCATTGACATCTACTTCACTCTATTGTGAAATACTGACTGCCTATTGACTCTTCTGAGTCTGCATGTTGCTAGGATTGGCTTGCATTGAGCAGCGATACTTGCTAGTCTATATAGCCAAACAAGACAGAGGATCACAGAAAGATGGAGACACGATGTGATTAAGTAGTGGTCAAAGGGATTGTTGGTGGTCTCTGGAAACAATGTTCCAATGAGGCGACTTGGCCAAAGCAAGTCTCCTTGTTGAAACACTTGCTCCATTGATATACTGTGTTTGACGACTGCTGACCATTAGTTTAGATGTTTTAAAGAGTTATCTTTGTTATGTTCCAAAAACAAAAAGATAGTAGAAATCAGAGGGTAGATGAGGCTAATCATTGCCATACAGCAAATTTGACATGACAGTGTAAAGCTAAGAAAGAAACTGGAATATTGTTCTAGGTGTAAGGGACAATGTTTAGAAAAGTCCACGTACTACCCATCGTATGTACATTAAATGAAAGGCTGTACTGTTGAAGAGCATAGATAGTGGTGGCAGATTTCCTTCTAGTATTTTTAGTGTGAGGACTTACGGCCAAAAATACGAGGCCATCAAAAGCTGAGTTGCCTTATCAAAAAGTACCCTATATGGTTTGAACACCAAGCATAGACTGACACTGCAATTAGCCTTTTTTCTAGGGAGGAAGAGCGTCTCAGTGAGTGTCCCTGCATAACATGTTTCCTGGCTTACCCATGAATAATAATAATACTAATAATAATAAAAAAGACACTTAGGCATATGCCTGATGTAGCATGGCACCTTGTCCTTGTAGCATCTGACATACACTCAGCGGTTAGAGACGATCACGCTTCTATGGTTCTCTTGGGCACTCGTGAATGAAGTTTGTTCCTCGCACTAAGGAAATCATAAAAGTATATGCCATTAGATGAAGTACAGCGCAAATGGGCACGTAGGACGGCAGAGGAGGTAACGTCGTCCTGAGTGCCCGCTTGTGCTATGCTTCACTTTGTGCAGTCCTGACTAGCCCACCAGTCTGTTCATTATATGTCATTATTTCACTAACGGGGGGGGGGGGGTGATGCTTGGTGCTTTTCATAAAAAAGGCTGCTTCCCGTTTGTTCACTTAGGCTCTGGCATTCGGGTTTCTATGGCCGAAAAACTGCTTAATTGTCCAGATACATGCCTGCCTTCACAAATACCTGTTGAATTGCATTCAAATGTCTATGCCAGGCAGATGGCATGGCAGATCGCCTGTGGCAGATGGCACAGTTCTAACCCTTGCACGAAGTTACTTGATGAAGCAGGCATTACTTGTATGAGAAAGTCGGAATATGTAATTGGATAATAATACAATTACACTAATTAACCTTTTTAATTAATTAAAATATGGCACATGTTGAAATTTACAAATTGTTGCTGGTGAGGTTGCAAGACATGTCCACTTGGAACGAATTATCATGATGACATCAGTTTTGAGATATGTATTCATTTTGAAGGTGTGCAACAAAATACATGGTCATTCCAGTTAGTTTTGTGCTTCAATGCATAAAACAGTGTTTTCATTGAACGACAGTGCATTTTTACTGCACGTTTGATGCCACATATCTCGAAACAGGAGCCATCGTTAGAATTTGTTCCAACTCGATATGCCTTTCCAAACTCACCAGCTACAATTTGCACATTGCAATATGTGCAGTAATGTAATTAGTGAACCTTCATTAATTGTTCAATTAAACATTTGAATGCTAGTGAAATTGCCCACCCTCGTGGATTGCCCTCCTCATCGAGCAATTTAGTTCAAGGGTTAGAATTGTGCTACCTGCCACAGTTGATTTTCTTTAAATTTAGTGCAGCTAAAAAAAACGCTATATAACGAACACACACTGAATTATCGCATGTAACAAAGTTAATCAATATGTTTCACCTATACATGCGCATTCTACGAATATATGCTTATAATGAATATCGGATATAGCGAAGGTACTTTCATGTAGAATGCAACTTTGTTGTCTCCAGGTTTGACTGTATGGAAAAGCATATTACATCTATTGACATGTGAGTATGTCTATTTGCATGTAAGTGTGGTTTGGTTATAACAACCATTTCGCTTCTCTCTTACTCTAACGTTCAGAACAGCAAAAGAGATTTCACTGATGAAATTTGTTGAAAACTGCTGTGATTCACTTTTTTCCCAGCTTTTTCCAGGTATTTGTGGAAGCATTGGGAATGAACTTTTATTGAACTTAGTTGAATGTGTGCACGCAGTGAATTGTATAATTTTTTATAGTATATTGAGCATTGTAAGGGTTGATATTACTATTACATTTTTATCTGAAGTTAAGTAAGTGCCAGACATTTTTACCCTCATTCAATGTAAAAGCTGTCACTTCTAAAAGACTTCTTCCTTCCTAGGCTATTAAATGTTTCAAGCAAAGCACTTTTACGAAATTGAGAAACATCAAATTTGATTTTTTGTTGTTGTGCATGCCTAAAACGGACGCTAAGGGTAAACACTAAATCAATCTTGGATAATAAAATATTCTTTGAAAACTCTATTTTCATTAATTTCCAGGTAATAGACAAAACAAAACAAAAGATAAACCTCCATTTTTTTAAATTTTCGTGCAGACCTCGGCGCTGGTTGTGATGTTGCTGTGGTGGTGATGTCAGCACTGTGATGTTACTGATTTAAAGATATTTTTAGCATGCGGGCGGTTGTGGCACAGCAAAAGTTATAGAAACTTGGCATTAAATCGAGCATTAAATGGCACATTTATGTGGGCCCCAGTGAGGAAAATTAAGTTGTGTTAAGGTGTTTATTTACAGGGCCCGCAAGATGGGAGAGGTCGAACTAGTTTCATATCAGTAAATTGCACTTCTACAATAGCAAAGTGGCTACTCCTACCGTGAGAGGGAGCTTGATAAGACAGAAAAGGTGCAAATACAAAAGGCTGATGGTGACCCTGCCTCGTAGCTTTCTCACCAAATTGGCAGCGCCTCATAGAATTTTGGCAGCGTCTACACAAGTTCAGTTATCTATGAAGAATGACTACGTTGCATTCTGAAAGGCGTGCGTTTCGCTGGAAATATGGTGCCATATTTCGTGGGTTTCCGCTTCCCCTACCAGACGTCGTCAGCATATTTTAATTGCACACTCAAAACTGCTATAGCGCCTTATGGCCAGCGCTGGTTCCCCAATTGGCGAGGTCTTTGTGGGAAACTATATCGCTTTATGCACCGTCGCTTTACACAGAGGGTCAGCCAGAGGTTAGGCGCGTGCAGCGGTGATAAGCGGTGAAGAGGTGCTCGTGCCAGAGCATGAAATATATTCATTGCTTCAACTGTCGGTTGTTTCTGCACACTGTTGCCTGTTGACTGTTATGGACTGCTGAAGGGACAACCTAAGGTACTCTGATGCCACGTCACAACATTTCAGCGAATAGAAGATGCAGACAAGTCGGCATAGAAGCAAAATGCATTGTTACCTTGTACATCATTGCGTAGTTCTTCTCCGCTAAAGAAGTATGTCTTCTCTCTGAAACGAATAAGCAGAAACTATCGGCGACTGCACACTCTCTCTCGTGCACCGCATAAATGAGAGAATATGCAAGCATGTTTTTGTGTAATTCCACTTGGATACGTTTGAGATGCGGTGTAAAGTATGCATTGGCACTTTGTTGCACACTGTACACACGTACATACAGAGCGCTTTTTGTTGTAGCAGTGGGCTCGCTCATTTAGTCGCTCATGTTTTTATAAATTTGAGTTCGCCACATTTATGTGCTTTGAACATTTAAATGCAACATAACGTTCCTTTAGCTACGTGTTTTGGAATAGCAGGTTCTTCTGTAGCCAAATTTCCCACTTCCTCGCAGTTAATACACAAAGAACAAAATGTGTTTATGAATGTGAACCCGTTTTACTATTCACGAACAGTATAGCTGAGCTGAATATTACATTTGATTATAAATCAAAAAATCTAGAGTGGCTTTCTTATGAAAGATAGTGAGGTTCACTTTTTTGCATAGTTGTTTATGAAGGAAGTGTGGACCATGAAGTTTGTATATGCGCTTATCTGGTGCGCACTAGGTCTGGAACAAAGCTTACTCTTGTCTATGTTATACCAGTGACTTCAATACAGCATCATCAACAACAACGGCAACATTTAAAAATGAAGATACTTTGGTAAGGCAACGCTGTCTTTTAGACTTCGATAGTTTTATGTGGTAGGCATAAGAAATTTTGTGATATTCAGGGATGACCAATATAATGATCAAATGTTCACACCCAGTAGCCTTAATTGTTTTATGGCAAACTTTGAAATTGCAGAGTTGAAATTGATCAGTGTTAACAGACACGCTCATTTAGTAGGAAACCTAGGCCACTACCAGCTGTGAGACATTTTCCCAACAGATCCCAAAATATGCATTGCAATTTCAGTAGGGACAACTGGGCGAGTTGGTTTAGTAACGGGATGAAACATTGCTGTTCCGTGTGGTGGGGTAACCTGCGCATTATGCGTGGGTAAACCTGGTAATGTAGGGCTGTGCACTCACGTGGGCAGTCCTAAACTGCTTAAATGTTTGCCTGATAACAGTTGCTCATTTTATAAGATTTGCTTCCTTCTCCAGCAGCAAAGTGAAATTAACTGCCTGCTAAATATAAACGATAGGGGCAGCTGCGCAAAGGTGTCATGATATATTGTTTATTAAGAATAAACAGTATATCGTCCTGTGAGGGACTAATACGTCTGTTTCATAGAAATGTGTGCTAGTGGGTGTTCTCTGCAATGGCGGATTACTTTCCCTGATGGGCCACTTTCGCAGCAATGACTCAATCCTGAAGGCAATGAAGGTGTCGTGATAAGCAGATACCACGGACTGGCTGAACACCAGCAAAAATTTTACGCGTAATGGTGGTTAAAGGCACAACGGTCTGTAGACATTAGAGTTGCGGTAGCCAGGCGCATGTGTATATATGTGAAATTGTTTACGGCCCAGAGGACGAAGGGAAACAAGGCGCATGTGCAACGGGGTGAAAAAGGCTCGGCTCTTGTGTTGTTCTGAACAGCCCGCTGCCAAGTGATTACTAGCGCACTTTTCCCACGGTCAATTGTAAAAGAAGGAACAAATGACATGGATATTACAGAGGCGGGGTGCTGTCGTAATGGTTGTGCATAAAAAGTTCGAACTCACACCATGGTGGATCCCGAGTTTGCGAAGTTACTGTTGCTTCTTCGTGATCGTGACCACCGTGGTGACTCGTCTCCTTCAGTCTCCATTTCCAGGGTGGACTCTGCGTGTCGAAAGAGAACGGTGAGTTCGCCTTTGCACTATTCGATGCTAGCAATTGTTTGTTGTTACAAGGGATGAAGGTTGAATTACTGCATCATTAATGGCAGAAACGTGCCTTAATTGCCATACCTTTAATTACTTTCCTTCCAATTTATCCGCAACTTTAGCAATATGTCTGTTATATTAGCGTTTAATTTATTATGAGACCCCAAACGAGACATGCTTTTTGACGGCGTCTTTCCCCTCTCTTGCGATTCTCCCATT
Organism: Dermacentor variabilis; assembly: GCF_050947875.1. Lineage (NCBI taxonomy): Eukaryota > Metazoa > Arthropoda > Arachnida > Ixodida > Ixodidae > Dermacentor > Dermacentor variabilis. The sequence continues at coordinate 123,631,488 of NC_134572.1, read as the reverse complement.
GAAGAGTGGCAACGTTGTTATTCACCCGTTTCGTGAAGGCGGTGGCTTTCCCCATTCTGTGTCTCCTCTCTCTACCTCATCTCTACCGCTCTATATTTTCTCTGGGCTGGTGCACGTGAGTACAAAGGTAAGCGCTGCAGCTGCTGCAATGCTTTTGCTGGGGCCTCATGCGTAGTTACAGCCGTTCAAAAGGCATTGTGTCGACGGCGAGGAAGTTTCAGAAGACATTGACAACAGCCAGGGAGCTCCAGAGGGCATTGTGGCGATGCTAGGGAACTCTCGCTAAACAGGTCTCATGAAACCCTCTCCCACTCTTCTTCCATATACATTATACACGTTCTCAACCAACCCCCGACGTGGCGTGCCAGCTGCAGTAGCAGCAATAGTGAAGTCGAAGGAAGAGGCACTGAAAACTTCGCTTTAAAATGTTGAAGTGCCTTAAAGAGCGTTATGGAGTTGAAAGTGCGCCCATAAGAAATCTCAGGGACTTTGAAGAGTTGTGCTGATGTTGTGAGTGCACCCACAAAAAGTCCTGACGGACCTTTAGGAATGGTGTTGGTATTGGGAATCGTGCCCATAAGAAACCTTGAAGGCCGTCAGGAATTCGGTGTTTCCGACAAGATCACATCGAAGTATTTTCTCACTGGGGTAAAACTTTACTCATAAAAGGAAATGATAGATCCCCTCACTATTTTCCTGTGGTATCACATAGGGCCGACTGCCTTTCTCGGCCGGGTGCTGCCACTTCTTGGTACAGCCTGCAGCTTTCGTCGCTTTTGGGTTGTCGTAGTGGTTGAACTGTGCTGTTGGCGTGTGGGTGGCTTCGGCTCCCTTGTCTCCTTTCTGTGCATCTGCGGGATCACGAATCAGAGCGGGTTTGAAAAAATGGTGATGCAATGCCCTTTCGTGACGAGACACTATAAAGGTTTGTTAATTAGTGCAACGACGAAAGCGAGAGTGGCATGCAGTTTTAACTGTCTCTGGGCTTCATGGGTTACCAAATGGTAGCGTTCAACTCCACATATCGTATTAACGGGAACTTAAGCACCGCGAAAGTGTAAGATCACATGACCTCTCTGCAATAGTGCAGCAAAAAAAAAAAAAAAAGAAGTACAGTGTATACTTAATCTCTATCAATGTTCTTGTTCGAGAACACGTGCGTCGCTTGGCAACGTTTAAGAGAAATAAGAAAAAGTCCGAGGCATATTGTGTTCAGTGTTCTTGTTTTGAGGTAGGAAAGCGGTCTCTAGATAGTCTAGGAAGGTGCAGTGAACTTCGTCTCCTGCCTTTGACCTCCTCGACATTAGACTCGTACTTGCTTTTGTAACAGTGGCTATGTCGACAGAGCGCGTGCGGCGCACGTGATAGATCTCTTGCCAAGAGCAGTGCGCCAATAATGAAAACAAGGTTACATCTGATGTCATGGCGATTAGGAAACATTGTTGAAAATATTTCATTACTCTGTAACCTATGCAACAAGGCTATTAAACGGTACAGGAATCATGGCTGGCTCAATACAAGGTCGGAAGTTGAGAGAGAGAGAGAGAGAGAGTAAACAGCCGGATAAACCTTTTCAAATTGCTTTTCGCACAAGTGTAGAAAATATGTAGAGCAAGGACAGAAGTGGCACTAATAATTTCTCCTCTAGTGTTGATAGCCTACGAACAGAGCATACTCTGACAGATCAGCCTCTTAATTTAATTAGCATATTCAAATGACTTTTCTTCGTGCAAATATAATTCGAATTGGCTTTCAGTACACAGCATAAGAGCTCAACCAAAGGGGTACATCAATTTCAACAACTTTATTTGTAAAGGAGCTCCGCTGGAAGTCCGCTGAAAGTAAACAATGTCATTTGAGCCACTTCACCATCAGGATACAGGCTCTCAAAATTTATCAGTGCTTGAAATTTTAAATAACTCATACAGCTAGCACTCACTGTCTTCAATTAAAGAGGCCGATCACTTTCAAAAGGTTCGTGGTAAATGTAACTCTGGCTAACTATTTCTCGCACAGAACAATCGCGACGTTAAATGGTTTCAAGCTCTCCGCTTACCATCATTGCCAGCGAGATTATGTATTGAAAACGGCCTCTTCGTTCTTGTATTTGCCACAGGTTGTTCCTGCGAAAAGAAAGAAAAGTATGGCGTAGACGCCTTTATTAATTGTGGACATAATTAGCGCTCGGTCGTCTTTTTTTAAACGCCAGACAGCTTACCTGCGTTTTCTTGAGCACTATTCTGGACTTTATTTGAGTTTCTGGAAACGGTGCATACCCTGATATGTCATCAATTGAACCTGAAAAAGAAGAAAGCCGTCATAGTTGGCGCTTCCCACTAGTATCGGGTCAGTTGTCGGAGTTTGTGGCAATATTGGGTGGCAGGCGAGAAGCATAGTCCAGTAATTCTATCCAACCCAGTCTCATGTTGCTTAGTGATAGCGCTGTTCAGTTCTAATGGCCACTTATTTAATTTGGTTGCTATGTCATCCTGCGTTCTATCGCTTACTTGCGCACGTAACCTCGTAATTCAGAAACGAGCCTTGGCTTGAATCTCCACCTTGATTTCGTTCATTGGAGGGCAGCGCAGCCACTCGCCAAAAGTAGTCACTGCTCTTGAAGAACGTTTCTCGACTGCTCCTGAGATGAGGAGTTGCTTGAAAGACAGCACTATGGTATTTGACACCACCCTGGTAGCGCGTGCTTGCAAAACATTGCCGGAGGAATCACTGAGTAGATTTTTTTGAACCCACTGACTACATAAGTCTGGACTACATTGCCCTCTGCTCAGTGCAGTCTTAAACGAGAAGCGTCGAGTCGAGTATGGTTTGCGAATGGGGTAGTCCGTCTAGCTCCAACATGGTCTCTTCGGGGTGACCAGACCACAGGACTGCGCCACAGTCGTGTAATTAATGTCTCTCGCGTACCTTGCGTCGGCGTGGCTGCGGGCGCCACCACGGAATGGCGTCCCGGTGAGGCCAGGCAGGACGAGCCCTGGCGGCCGGACGCTGACGCGAGCGTCGAGAGGACGTTGTCGATGCTGGAACGCTTTACGAGCGCCGACTCGGCGAGGGTGTCATTGCTGGCACTGCGGCCGCCTCCTCCCGCTGGGTGGCCCTCTGTTGAAACAAAAAAGGGTACTGCGATTGTTGACCTACGAAGCGTGCAAATTAGACAATATGCATATTCTGTTATGTTGAGGAGCTTTTTACGTAGGTTGGCCGCTGCGCAACGTGTTCAAAAGTATGCGTGAAGGCTACCTGTAAAGCGTGCTTTTTCTGAAAGAGAGTCGTACTCAGGGAAGGCACCGTTACTCGTGAAACCGGTGAGTACGGGTGTCTGAATGAAAAGAGTGTCCAGATCGAATCACGTTCTCCAGGTCTTGTATTCCACTTACGATCTGATATAATGCGGGCGTCCAATAAATCCGCGACTTACAGCGCAAGTAAGGTCATTAGCAACCAATAAATTGTGACGCTAAATACGAAAAAAAAAAAAAAATCCGACCGCGTCACATTACAACCTGTAATGGCATTACCTTGGCATTGCCTGTAAAGCGTGCTTTTTCTGAAAGCGAGTCGTACTTAGGGAAAGCGCCCTTACTCGTGAAATAGGTGAGCATGGGTGGCATTGAAGTGTCCAGATCGAATCACGTTCTTCAGGTTTTGTATTTCACTTACGGTCAGATATAGTGCGGGTGTCCAATAAATCCGCGATTTGCAGCACAAGTAAGATCAGTAGCAACCAATAAATTGTGATGCTGAAAACGGAAAGAAAAATTATTTCGACCGAACATGCGCGTCATATTACTACCTGTAATGACATTACCTTGGCATTGCCTGTAAAGCGTGCTTTTTCTGAAAGCGAGTCGTACTCAGGGAAAGCGCCCTTACTCGTCAAACAGGTGAGCAGGGGTGTCCTTGAATGAAGTGTCCAGATCGAATCACGTTTTTCAGGTTCTGTATTTCACTTACGGTCTGATAAATTGCGGGTGTCCAATAAATCCGCGATTTGCAGCACAAGTAAGATCAGTAGCAACCAATGAATTGTGACGCTGAAAACCGAAAGAAAAATTATTTCGACCGAACATAGGCGTCACATTACAACTTGTGGTGTGACTTACTTATATATAAAAAGAGTAAATCAATACATGGAACATTATAACAGTAAGTTATCATATTTAATCCATCGATCACAAGTCTACACGAGATTTTTTCGCCAGGACTAGTCTAGGAGGTTTGGTATTGAAGAGCGAGGTCTCTTTAACGAACCGTGGATAGCTTTGCCTGGTGGCATGCGTAGCACGCTACACTAGATGCGTGTGACGAAAAAGGAAATCATGTGCTCAGAGAGCGACCAAGTGCACTAGTGCAGGCTGGTCTTGCCAATATATTCCTTGAGGAGGTTTAAGCTCAACGATTCTATTGGCAAGGCCAGCCTGCAAAAAGAGAAATCCACACGTAGTAAATACATTTAATTTTATTTTGTACCTTTACTGCTTTTGCTTTCGCTAACCAACAGCGCAGCAGTGGTTAGTGAAACTTTCGCATTAGTCATCATTATTTATTTATTTATTTATTTATTTATTTATTTATTTATTTATTTATTTATTTATTTATTTATTTATTTATTGTCATTATTACGGCGACCACCGTGCTAGTATTTCATGTCTTATGAACGACGAATGCACTCTGCGATACTCACCTCCGTTCGTTTTCCTTTCTTGGATTGTAGCGCGAAGTGAACACAGACACAGAAAGGAGCAGACAGGACGAGCGCTCGTCCTGTCTGCTCCTTTCTGTGTCCGCGTTCACTTCGCGCTACAATCCAAGATCATGTTACCGTACCAACTCGCCCAACTTTCTATCCTTTTGCATTACGTTTTCCTTTCCTGGCCATCAATGTTGTTACTTGTACTAGACCACCAGTTGCCGGCTTAACGCATTACATGATTTGCCCAACTTCATTCAGCTCAATGACACTGAGAATATCAGCTACATCCGCTTGCACATTAATAAATGTACCTGTAAAGCGTGCTTTTCCTGAGAGTGAGTCGCACTGAGGAAAATCGGTCTTGCTCGCGAAACAGGTGAGCGTGAGTTTGTTTCTTTTTGTTTCTTTGTAGAGCACTTGTCACTTGTATTGGCCTTCTGTTCTTCTAAGAACACAAGTGCTATTGTATGTGTACAGCTCCCCAAGTCATTGGTGGGGGAGTTTGCGTGATGGCGCTCACCGTGGTCCTTGGCGAAGGCAGGCTCCGCACGCCTCCTGCAGCAGACGTAGCCCAACACCAGGGTGGCGGCGGCCAGAGCCAAGCTGAGCGAGGTGGCGATGGGAACCAATAGTGGCAAGTCGCCGTCCGCGCCACCGCCACCGTTCACCACCATCAACTCGGGGAGGACGGTGCCTGAGGCATGCACCGAAGATATGTGGTAAGAGGCAACGGGTTAGGCGTCATTCGTCAAGCGGAAACGGCTCAACCGTTCGTAGCTTCACGTGTGAATATAACAGTCAAACGCCGCCGGAAGACAGTTGCAGCGAAAGTGCGGAAGTTGGGACGAAGGCCCAGATCTTGTAAGGATTCCTTTCCCTCGCCTTTATTACTTCCTTATCAGCGGTCGTGCCGAGTGGCCGGTATCAGCGATAATGACGGATTAATGAAGCCATTATAGCACAAATAAATACAAACACAAAGAACCGGACACGATGGATGCTTATGGTGTCCGGTCTTGTGGTTTTTGTGTTCGTTTTTGTTTGAGCCACAATGAATTTATCAACTATCAACCAATCTAGCCCAAGAACAGAGAGAAAGGAAACCGAGGGCCCGACATTTATTAGTCACATGATAAAAGGCCAACAAACAAAGACACCAAGGACAGCATAGGTGAAATTACATGTACTTATTAACTGCATTAAAGAAGTGATGAACTCATGAGGGTGGATGAAATGACAGGCCGCGGGTGGGGCACGAGCCCATGTCTTTCCATTACGCGTGCGATGCCAATTGAGCCACCGCGGCGCCGTCTTCCCATCCAGTTTCTGGGGTACTTATGTTTATCTACTAGAATTAAGCCTGGAAGTGTTAGCCAGCGCCACACCTCACGGCCTTGACTGGATCAGCCTTTTTTGTCGCAGGCGTCACATGTACGTGACATTTTTCATCATCATCAATCTATTTTATGTCCACTGCAGGACACTGTTTTTGAATGAAGGCAACTGGTTAATAACACCACACATGCTACCTGAATGCATCAATGCTGCCGGATTCGAGGCCTCGCTATGTAATGAACGAGAAGAAAGGAAACCGAGGGCCTGATTTTCAAGCGAAGCTTACGTTACCTCATTCTTGTCGGCGTCAGTGTTGTCGTACGAGAAAGCTCAAGCCGCGCTAGAGTAAAAATTGCTTGTCGGGCTGCGGATTCGAAACACTGTCATCCGGGTTTCGAGACCACCACGATAACCGTTTCAGCCACTGTCGGTTCATCATACGTGCCTTTTAAAGCGGGGCTTTACATGCATGAAGAAGTACACGCAGCTCAAGGCGCGAGCCAATCACAGGCGTCCCCTTCCTCCGGAGGGGGAAAGGGTGTGATCGCGTGTACGCTCGCTACGCGCCCGCCGTAGCCGCCAGTTCAGGCCCGACAGTCAGATGGGGAGGCCGCGCTTGGTTCGTTACTGCCGAAAAGCAAGCTGCGTTGACGCAACGGCAGCGGGAGCGGGCCGCGCGTCGTGCGTCCTGCCGAAGAACACGCGGCGTTTGATGAACGCCGCCGGGAACTCGCTCGAGAAAGGGCTCGTCGTCGATGTGCCGACCTCGCCGTGAGGGAGCGCAAAGCCGAGGCGTTACAACGAAGAGCCGCGGATGCACTTGCACTTGTTCGCTTGCACCCATCAGTAGTGGAAGGGCGGTCAATTTTGTATTTGTCTTATCATAAGAAGCCAACAAACAAAGACATCAAGGACAGCATAAGGGAAATTACCTGTACTTAGTAGTTGAAGTAAAGAAGCGATAAATTAATGGATATGAAACTGGATGAAAAAGCAGCTGGCCGCAGGTGGGGCGCGAACCCATGTCTTTGCATTACGCGTGCCATGCGCAAGAACAAGTTATATTAAGATAATGACTGCATGGCAGCGCGCTAGCTAATGACGAAGGGTCAATGGAGGGGAAAACTAAAGCAATGGTCGCGTGAAAATCTGGCACCACGTGCAGTGCTTGTTAATGAGAGGTTGCCGTAACTGTGATCAGTTTTGTACGTACGCTAGGTGCATGCCTACAGAATGTTCAACAGGGGCTCGCAGCTTGATCTGTTCAGCAAATGAACAGCGTAAGCACAAACAATGATGGGGCACAGTCAGCGTTTTCTCGCAAACACGCTTTCTTGCATGCTCCAGCAAGCCCGAACCTTAGCGTTTACTCACGTTGAATGTTTGCTGCAGCATCGAAAAGCCACCAGACCCGGGCTCGTATTTACACAGCAGTTCGTACGGTTCGGTGCTATACGGTCACTGTCGGGCATCCTTTAGTAGAATTTATAGTTGGAAGAGTTGGTTTTGGTCCATATTCGGAACAGCGCGAATGAAAGAACGGAACGTACGGTAAGGCGACACAAGACATCGCTGTTGTATCAACGGAAGTTTTCGTTGAGGAGAAGGGCGATTTCAACTTGGTGGCGGTAACCGTGCATGTAAAGCAACAACACCAAAAACCGTTGCAGCTTCAAGGTTGCAACGGTTGCATTGTACCCCTAGGTTATGTGACACATCTTGTGTCATAACTTTGTGTAGACTTGTGTCGCCCTTCTCTGTGCGTCCCTTTCTATCGCGCTCCATCTGAAGATGATACTTTTACCTTTAACCGTAGCACTCAAGACCGTGTGTAAGTCTAAGATGTTTGATATAGTAATAAAGAGAGAGAGAGAGAGAGAGAGAGAGAGAGAGAGAGAGAGAGAGAGAGAGAGAGAGAGAACAACTCTTACGAACAGAGTGCCTTTCCTAAGTCGATTTCTATAGGCTAGCAAAACAATAAAAAGTTTATCGATACACGCGACCTGCAGCTGTGGCGAGCGCACCTGCAAGCGTGGCCGAAGCCGGCAGCGTGCGGATGGCGTACTCGGCGGAGGTTGTGCCGGCCTCGGTGTGCGCCGTGACGCGCAGGTTGTACCAGGTGTCTGGCCGCAGGTGGTGCAGTGTCATGGGGCCCTCGCGAGGTTGCAGGGCTCGCGAGGCCACCGTCCAGGGACCCGTGCCGTCACGAGGCCTGTATTCGACGGCAAGGTGCGACACGGGGCAGCCGGCCGGACCGGACGCCCAGGAGGACGGACGAAGGGTCAGCGAACTCGCGTTGGGCGTCACGAACGCCTCCCGCTTGGGCGACGTGGGTACTGCGCACGTGGGCCGTCCGCGGCGAAATTACGGTCCAGGTATAGTTAAATCACATGACTGGCGAAAGGCACGAATAAGCGCGGGATCAGAAACCTTGTGCGGCTAGGTTAGACACAGCAACCGTAGCATTGAGTTTACGTACGTGTACTCGGGCGTTGTGTTTGTGTGTGTTGTTTTCTTGTATTACATTTTTGAGCCGTTTCGCATACTACAGCACGAAAGGTGAGTGGGTAGTGTGTCGTAACCATCAGTATTCGAATTAGACCAACGGCAGCGCAACGGCCTGCTTTAGAGCTCTGAATATACGCCTCTGCTACGCCGACAGCGCTTTCATAAATTTCACCGTGGATGGCACGCAGGAGCGTGCTGTTTCTATGCGGTTTCTTTAAGGACCTAGCGACTGCCAGATCTCGGGCAAATAATCGTTTTATTGTCCCTCCCTTGACTTTTCAACAGCCTCTTGGTGAGGGCCAGTCGCTCTTCATTCTTGCGTCTCTCTTCAATTCATTTTAGCTTACATTGCAATTTGTTTGCCAGCGGTAGCACTGTTTCCGTGGCTTTCATCCTTGCTATTTTAATTTTTTACAAGGGCGACACTTTGCATGTGACGAAGGAGAGAGAGAGAGAGGCGCAAGTTCCTTACCTCCTCCCTGCGTCCTTGCGAACACGGTGTCGCTGGGTTCGCTGCGACCCCTGTCAGCCACAGCCACGACGTAAATGTGGTACTGCGTGCCGCAGGACAGGCCGCTGAGCTCGTGGCTCAACCAGCTGCCGTTGACGTGGGTGGCCGTGGCTAGCCTGGAAGGCGAGGGGGTGTCTCTTGCTGCAGCGTCCCCGCCGGACCTTGGCTGCGGAGGAGCGACGCGCACCAGGTCCCAGGAGCCCTGCTGCATCTTGTAGTGCACCTCGTACTCTTGAATAGCGAGTGCGTGCACCAGAATGAGTGAGTGAAAGAAATAAGCTTCGGTGGTCCATATTTCGCGGTGTTAAGAAAGTGCTAGAAGAGCTACTATATGTCAATGAAACCGTGCTAACACTATTCGCTGTATGTACCGCATTTGTGCCACCAGAAAGGATCAGCGACGTCGTTCACTTTACACTGTAGTGCATTCCAGTTCTGTGCATCGTTCTCTAGCAGCTGGTTGCACGCGGTAGCGTGGCGCGACTCGGTTTAGTTTTACCGGTTAAATTCACAGCATTCAGAGAATGCGCGAACAAGCAAATGTATAGTTCGGAATAAGAGGTTTGCAATGTGCGCAGGGACCATGACTGAATATCATGGCCAGGAAGAACAAGAAGAAACAAAAGCATTCATAAGTAGTTATAGTCACACACTTTACTATTGTACTCGGAAAAGTTCTTGAAAAAAAAAAGAAAAACAGGCTTTATTTGCACAAATACACATGCACGAAGGCGTGGTGCTCATCACGTGACAAACACGCATCGCGTTACATTTTTTTTAATCCTTCGCAAGCCGGCACATATGCTTGCAGGGACGCGATAAATGCGCGTCTCTTTAAACGTACATCGCATTTAAGTGGCGAGTTAGCGGTGAGCTCGTGCGAGAGGGTGGTTAGTTTCTTTAATGGTCAAGTATAACTTCTACCCGCTCGGGGCGCTATTTGCGAGGCAGTTAGCTTTTACAGTGAACAAAGAAGTTGCCGGAAACCGCCGCTTTTCAAAACAACGCTCTCTGCTTGCATGCCTAACTTGCATGGTGGCGGTGAGCTTATCTTTACGCGTCTCTGTCATCATCAACCCTCATCTATCTTTTTCTTCTTCCTTTCCTACTGCAGGGCTGTAAGGCTAGGGCGTGTTAGCTCTGGCCTGCCTCTCTGTGTCCCTAGAAATAAATATTCTCCATCTGACTTGCTATGACGGCGGCTCACTTAACATCTGTGCCCGTATTTGAAAAAAAGCCCCCTGCGTTATGATTGATGCTAATAGAAAATTTCAGCGAATCATTACGCTGTACACGATCATGAATAGTGATCCGATCAAGGTGGGGTCAGTTTGTGCAAGACGTTCCTTATTGGAGATCGCTGATAAAGACCTTTTTCCTTCATTGGAAATGAATTGGCGGATGATGTTGATGACTTAGCTGTACATTTCATTAGCGAAGGCTGCGGGCCAATGGCAGAGAACACTTAGGAACGAAAAGCTTTATGAATTTGCACCACCGCTTCTTTACGAATTTGACACTGAGCACGCCACGAGTTTGTGCGATTTTGTGGACTGCAAACCTTTCGGTGCCGCTTCACTGCAAGACACGGAAAAAAAAAAAGTGCAGAAGACATGACACGAAAGAAGGGACACAGCGCATGTGTTCCGCCTTTCTTGTCCTGTCGTCTGCGCTGTTCGCCGTGTCATTCACGAACCAGCTAGCATAGAGTCTAGCCCAACAAGCTAGACTGTAGGTCTTCTTCGACATTGCTAACGGTCTCGCCAATATAAGCAGAACACTGACACTACATACAGTAAGAAATCCCGCACCTACGCTCACAGATTGCATATGCTTAACTAGTGGTAAATTTCGATACTTTTCGCGTAACCAGTTTCGTTTCCTTCGGCGCATGAAACGGGATAAGGAACAGCTGCTTTTAGGTTTAGGAAACGCTTTGATATAGCTGGACTGATAACGCCGCAAGAAAAGTTAATATTCTTTTGTTTGTGGATTGATATGCGACAAGACAAATGATGCCTTCTGTTCAATAATGCTGAAAGTGGAAGCGCAATTTCTCAACAGCACAAATGAAATACCCGAAGGCAGTGAAATTGTCCCAATCGTTTTCAGTTCATGCTTTGAATACGCATTTTACGCGAGACGCGGCAAACTTTCCGGACGTCTTTTCTCGTGCACGCACATGTCAGACACGCGAGGGCGCGGTGTTTGAGGCAGTCAGTGCCTGGGACGCTTTCCTGCGCCTTCAAGAAGAGCCCACGAAGTTCCGTGCGTGGGATAGGCTGGCACGTTTAACAAAGTTCTTGCGTCTATTCTGTAACTTTCCTGTTCTTCTCTCGCCATATTTTTCTCTTTCTTTGAGTAAACTCTCACGTGACAGGCGAGAATCAATTCAGCAGCTCCTTCGAGGGAAACTTGTGTTGCTGTCAGGCGTCGACTCGACAATGAAATAGCGGCATGAATTAGGGCGCCGTAACCACCAAGTGCTGTGGCCCCTCATGATTACGCCGTCGTGTGGTGGCAGCGACGGCGTAGTGGGGGGTGGGGGGCGAAGGACCGAGCACGTCGCTGCAGGAACGAGTTTTCCTCGCTGAAAAATGTGCCCCGCACGAGGCTTAGTTTTCATTCACCCGTCTGGTGAAACGGTTCTCGCCGACTTTTCTTCCTTTCGGGGAGGGCTGCGAATCGCTTTTGGTCGTTTGTTTACAAACTCCGATGTGACTTCGTAATGGCCAGACCTGTTATCCCGTTTTGAAGCACGCCTCCAGTCGCAGGGGGTGGAACTCGAGGGGGGAGGAGCAGGCGGAAATAGAAGGGGCCGACATGCATCGCACCTCCGAATAACTTCATGCGCGCCTGCGCGCGGGAGCTCGTCAGTTTGAACGAGAAGCAAGAAGTGGGAAGCGTGCCACGATTTGCAAAGAGGAGAACGCTGGCCTGCGGGAAGGCGTACGAAGGTTGGTTTGAGGCGCGCAGAAACAATAACAGTGTTGGGCTCAGTGTGACGTAAAAAAAAAGAAAGTGAGAGAGAAAAGTAAGAAGCGAGCACGCTTTCAGGGCTTTCCACTGTCCCCGAAAGCCCGCTTACGTGCCTCGCACGGTTCCTTTCCGGGCTCTGGGCTTCGGAAACTGCCCCTCCCACCTTTTGCCATCTCGGCCGTTTTCCGCGCACCGAGAAATCAAAATCGTATATTATTCCGTTTTCTGTCATACTCGTGTTATTTTCGGCGCCCCCCGAACCGCTTTCCGCCCTTTAGGTTCTTCTCGTCATTTCTGTTTTCTTTGTTTAAAACGACTTTTTCCCGCCAACTTCCCGCAGCCCTTCTCTCAACCCCGCCACATCTTCTTTTTTTTCGTTTTTATTTGTCCCGAAATGCCGCCCTTTCCCTTCCCTCACCGCAATACCCCGCACCGGCTGGAATCGATGAACACATATTTATTCGGCATCTGGACAAGCTTCTTTCTTTTTCTTTCGTCCACGACATTTCTTCTTTCCGTGCTTTCTTTCTTTCTTTCTTTCTTTCTTTCTTTCTTTCTTTCTTTCTTTCTTTCTTTCTTTCTTTCTTTCTTTCTTTCTATCTTTCTTCTCCCAAGCCTCTTCCGCGTCGTCGCTCATTCGCGCCGCTGTCTGCGCCCCCGTCGGCAGCCGTCGATCTCGCCCGCAGGTTTTTCCTCTCGAGAGTTTTTCGCCGCGTTGCCCTTCTTCGCTTCGTCTCGGCTTCAGGATTGATGCGCCGTATGCGTATTTCTTTCGCCTTCGCCTCCGCGGCCGTCGTTTTGTTTACTTCCCAATGCACATTTTCCCCTTTCCTCCTTGCCTCGCGCCGCCCCGCTGGCTCGCCTCCGTTCGCGGAGCGCCTACCTCTGCTCCCCCCGCCCCTCCTCCTCCTCCTTTCGTGCGGGTCTCACTCCCGGCGGCGCGCAGAAATCGTCGCGCCATGCGCGTCGCGGCCACATCTTGGCGTAACGGTCTCGTTGCGCCGCCAGCTGCCACTGTTTCTCCTCTTCCTCCTCCTCCTCCTTCTCCCACCCCCGCCTACTCGCTGCATCTCTCTTTTTGCATTGGCATCCTACGCCCCCTACGTCTTTCTCAGCCGATTCCCGGCCTTCCTTATCCCGACTGCTCGGAAACGGGGCATCCTTTTCCTTCTGCATTTCTTTGCCTGTCCCCTCTTTCGTTTCTTCCACCGTAGAACGTCGCCCTCCTACGTCACGGGCCGCCCCGGCGCTGCTTTTAGCGACGCGCTCGTCGGGAATTCGCCTGCTATTGTTTAGGGGAAGGCGACGCATGCACGAAATGCATTTCCTGCCTCTTGCTTTTCGCCCCCTCCTTTGCTTTTGGCTTCGCCGCGCGGCGCGGGAGCACCTTGGCAGAGCTGGTCTACTTCTTTGGGGCCGGCTGCGATGACTCTGCGTATGCGAGGAACAGCGTGACGGCAAGGCTGACGCGCACGACGCGTCTTTTTTTGCGTGAATATCCAAACAAAAACACCCGTGTCCCGTGCATTGGGGGCACGTTAAAGATTCCCTCGTGGTCAAAATTAATCCGGAGTCCCCCACTGCGGCGTGCCTCATAATCAAATTGTGGTTTTGGCACGTAAAACCCCAGAATTCAATTCACTGTAGCTACGAGTACTTCGCTACGTGTAGTATTCTGACGTGTTGACAGCGCATTCATTGCTTCGTCCTTATGGTGAAACTGTGTGTGTGTGCGTTTTTTTTATACTCTGTCGTGTTACTGTGTCTCGGCACTTGTGATGGTTATAAATAAATGGGTCCTAAGGTCAGAGAACAACATACGGGATATGACAGACAGCGCATGGAGCTTATTATGTTAACGGCCCCGGATACAAGGACGCGCACCAAAATCTCTCTACCGGCGCTATTGCGCTCTGCCCTCTTCGGAACGCGCTGGTCGCGACTGGTAATCGAACTGGCGACCTCGAACTCAGCAGCGGGACGTCATAACCGCTTTGCTATCGCGAGTTTCAATCAGTCAGATCAATCAGCTTTGCAGAAGTCTCCTGCTTATTGATAAAAAGAACTATTTCTGCACTTGCGTGCGGTGTTGCCTTCTCATAACGCACCGGATAACATTTATCAATTTTTTCTGAAGGAAAAAAAAAGAACATTCCGCAAGGAGATTATTAAATTTCGTCGTTTTGCGAACTCGAAATTTCATTCTCACTTTACGCTCACTTCTCAGCAATGCGAGCTGCATTATTCTCTCCCGAGAGCAGATATGTGTATGCCCGCGCGCGCGGTACCTGAGGAGGAGGCAAACACACGGAGCGCATTTCCGGCGTACCTTCGGCGTCGCGTCGCCGCGTTTCTATCGCGTGTCGCGCAATCCGCGTGCGCTGAACTGATGGCCGAAGCTATTTACTGCAGTCGCTGCTCCGAGCGAAACCCGCGCGGTGCGAATTTAAGCGCTGAACGCAGCGCGGGCGTGCCGCGCCGCGAGACAGCCAGACGCGACGACGAAGCCACGCCAGAAATACGGTTCGTGTGGTTGCGGCGCATATTTTTAGACGACCGTTTCCGCTCGCATATCATCTGCCGAGACCCCTTTCTTTTCCCGCCGAAATCGTCCTTCAGGAGAGCGCGCGCTTTCGCGTGCCGCGTACGCAGGCTCGCTGGAGCATGCAAATCGGAAACGAATGGCGATGGTACCAACCGGGCCACCCGAGTCAGATTCAATTACCTCTTCTCCACTTCACTGAAGCGTTCACGACTGATCCGTAGGAGACATCAAAGATTTCTAAGAGGAGATGTTAGACGCATCGGCATCCTTCGACAGAGACCGCCTTCGCTCGCGATCTCTTTCGCCCGCTGAAGTTGTTTTTTCTTTAATTTTTTTTTCCTTCTTGGACCGTTTCGCTCTCTCGTCTTTCGAAAAACGCTGCTCGCGCGCGGAATAACAACGGGAAAAGGTTCAGCTCCGAGCAGGGCAAACGCGCCGTATTTTCTGGTGTTGTGAGGGCACGTTATTCAATTTGCGATGCCCGTGACGTCAAGTACACAAACTCTTGTGCCGTTGTTTTAGGCAACCGATCGACTCGAGAACACGATGATTCCATTTCTTTTTCTTTTGAATTTTCTCCTTCGATTCGGCGAGTAGCTTGTCAAGATAGCGCGTGAATTAAACGCTGCAGTTTTCTTGCAATTCTGTTTTAAGTTGGAAGATAATCGCGAGAGGAAAAGAAATGGTAGGCGACCCTAATCCTTTGACTTAGGTGTCTCTTAGTGGCACTCGAACCTCGGCGTTGGTGTTCTTTAGGTTAACTTTAGGCGAAAGCAACGCACGAACCGAACTCGGAGGCAACTGTTCTCCATTAATTAGCCGGTTAAATATCACGCCACCTTCTTGTGTGTGACGTTATCACTTCTTTTTTCTGCTTCCGGGTTTGCAGGAATTTCGCCAAAGTCGTGCTCACGTGGCGGGTCTTTAATGTTTACCATTCTGTGCTTCGGTATGCGGTAATCAGTGATCTCTCATTCGTTCTAATTATTCCAGACACTTCAGTAACTCAACTTGTAACTAAACTTATGCTCTGATATCATATCTACAATGAAACCCATGAATTTTGTACTGTACGATCTGTTTAAATTTTTTATTATTTATATTGTGGGACGAAATTCAATATGAGGTCGTCTCAGTGATTTCTGATTAATTCTTATTATTCCAGACACTTCAGTAGCTCGTCTTGTAAATGAACTTATGCTCTGATATGATATCTATAATGAAACCGATGAATATTGTACTACATTATTTTTTTCCTATTTTTTTCAGGTTTATTTTGAATTTCGTCCCTGGTCGTCTCGGGCGGTGAAACGGAAGTGCTGCGCAAGGACCAAGACTGTCACTCGGTGCTCCTGCCACTAGAAAGAAAGTTAGGCCTGATTCACGCAGCCGTTACGGCACCAAGGGGTGCTAAGACAGCGTTTCCTCGTCGCTTTCTCCACAAAGAAATGGGACGACGGCGACGTTAAGAGCTTCGGCGAACGTCGTCGGCTTCCCATTTTTGAAGAGAAACCGGCGAGGAAACTTTGCCTCATGACAAACACCGGCGACGTGACGGGAACGGGACATTTGACGGCTCCTGTGAATCAGGCGATAGACTGCCGAGCGTCGGAGACGTTGGAGGTTCGTGAAAACTAAGCGCACGCCTACCTTTGACCTTGGGCACGTTCGCTCCCTTGGCGGTGTTCCTGTTGAGCCAGCCCAGCGTGATGCTATTGGACGTCGTCGACAGCACGCTCACGGAGGCAGGCCTCCGGGGAGCTGCGCAGCCAATAATAAACTCGCTGAGGTTTGCGGAAGCGAGATTAAGGTGGTGGTATTTGCATGCAATTTCGGCAGTGTTGAAGTGGCTGCACAGTATGAAAGTTCGTCAATTTTAAGGGCAACAGCGGGTTTATTGCCACAACGAAGCTTTCTGCAGTGAAACGGTAACCGCGTGGACTACATTTCTGACCTGCGTCTATATTAGCGTCTGTATCGCAGGAATTATTTTAAGAAGCCGTATTTAGTAACTCTTGTTCTCGAGGTCTATTTATTTGGTTCCGGAGTTAAAATTCTGTATAGTGAGCAATAATGGCGTAAACGTTGTTGCTTGCTATTATTTTTATAAATTATTATAATGATAAATGTTGCATTTAGGCGATCTTTCATTTCTTTTTTTCTCCACAACGAAGCATTGAATTGTTCAAGTAAATTCTTATTATTACTGAGCTTTCCCTTAACAACGCACTGTTCTTTATATAGCGATGGTTGTTCTGATATTTAAGGTGCGTTGTTATTGAATATGAAAAAAAAAATGAAGCGTTCACACTGTTCTCTGTGACGGCTGTCCGAATTTGTAATGTGCGTTACTACTGAATTCGAAAAAAATAGTTCGTTGTGTACTTACATTTTTGAGATATGTTCACTGCAAAAAATGAAGAAAAGGAAATAAATAATGTGCTGACATGCCCGTTGATTCACGTTTTGCCAAGCACAATTATGAACACGAAGCATGTACGTGATATTCTCGATTTTTATTCGTACTTCAAAATGATGTCAGGCACTAATCATTCTAATGAAATTGACATTCTTAGGCTACTTCACGCAATTTCCGGGAGCTGGATGTCTGTCTATCTATCTGTATAGGCTTGTATAGGTAAGGTGGCCGTCCAAATTCGGCGAGCTTTTGTAGCAAAGGGCACGGGAAAATGAAAGTAAAGTGCAAATTAGTCTACAGCACGCTTTGGCAGGCACAAATGAGTGGGCGCTTGCTGTCCACTCATCTGCACCCATAAGTGAGGACGGTAGACAGAAAGCGCGCGCGCGCAAAAAAAAAAAAAAAGAAAGAAAGATCAGACCGGATGCTTACCGTGCACCCGGACGGCGTAGTGGACAGCGTCCCTTCCGTACAGGTTGTGCGCGTGGCAGCTGTAGTTGGCGGCGTCCCTTGCTTCGGCTGCCTCGATGTGCAGTGTGCCCGAAGGGAGCACGCGCACACGTTCGCTATCCCGCAGAGCTCCGGAACTGCGCGGTGAGGACAGAATGGAGTGTTGATTTCAGTGCCGCAACGTAGGCCAATGAAAACAACATGAACAGAGAGAGAGAGAGAGAGAGAGAGAGAGAGATATGAAAACAAAAGACGTACATATATAATGACGAAGTTTTGATGCTCATCTTTCTGACCATGACCATTCTGTCTGTTGCTTCGCGAGAATGGGGTTCACAGGTGGCTTTGTGACCCTCTTCTCCCTTCCCAAACCCAACTTCAGGCCGTAGAGCCGGCATTTTTTTCTGACATTAAAGATTCACAGATTGAACTCACGCTTTCGCTTTTCCTAGGTTTTCTTTGAGATTGGTCGCAAGTATTCAGCGCCTAGGGCACAGCTTTAAGACTGCATTGGCACCAGGTGGTCCTCTAGAGTGACGGGATAAGCATTACGCGCACGGCCTTTTTCTGAAACAGTTACTTACAGCACTGAGAGAGGCGAAGCACGCGTTTACGGGAAAGGCACAGGACGGTTTGGTTGCGCACAAAAAAGTACCGTTACTATTGCTGAAAGCTGGGCGAGTTTGGTTGCTGGAAATATAAAACATCATTGCAGCACTGAGAATAACGACATACAAGTGAACTGCTGATTACTTATGCGCTAAGCATGACTACTCAGTACATTTAGAGAGAGAAAGAGTTATTGGTATCGAAGAGAAGAGAGGACGCCTTAAGAAAGAAATGAAGAAAAGGATTTTTGTGCTAATAATTTGAAGACAGAAATAGCCTCCTAAAGAAACTCACCATGCACATTATTTTTCAGACAATTCAATGTGACCTTTGTTGCCTAGCTTGGCGCGGGGTGTATTCTCCATAGAGTTGCTGTCTTTGAGGACCTAGCTTCCTGTCGACATAAGTTTGGAGCCGATTACTTAGTTGCAGGTTTAGGCTCAGGAATTTATCTCCCCCTAAAAAAATAAATATAAAACAAAATGAAAAAAGAAAGAAAACTTGTTGGAATAACTGCACAAGGCAAATAGAATCCTTCGTAAAAGGAAAGTGAGGAAGCATCAGGTAACAGTCATGAATCAAAAGTTTTACCTGAATAATTGATTACTTGACCTGCAAGTGTGAGCCAGATTAAAATTTCCTGAGATTAAAACTATAAAACTTAGCAAAGTTAAAACTAAAACGCAGGAAAAGGCGAACAACGGTCGTGCGATACCTCTCTCTCTCCCTCTGTTAAAATTACCAGACAGATTAATTTTTTAAAATTTTGTAACGTTATTTCTTTCCCGACGCCTCCATCCATAGTGATGGCAGACACGAACGAGTATTGTAAGGACAAAGAACGGCACACAATCCATTTTTTTTCACGCTTGAAAAAGAGCCCTTTCGCATAGTACGGTCATGGAGCGCAAAGCAAGACATTTCTTTCCCGGCACGTAAACGAAGCTGATGGCTCGAGACGGGACGGGAACAACGTAACCTAATTATGATTCGTCAATCCGTCGTACGGTTGCAAACATAGCAGGATACGTTCGCGCGGCCGCTCGCGAATATAGCGACAAACATTGCAAAAAAACAGAAGAATAGAAAAGAACACGGATCTAATCAGCACATTCCGCCGGAAACGCCAGATCAAAGGAAATAATTAATGACTCCCCGCGAAAACGGCTCGATTAATTTGGCGTAAGACTCGCGCGGTCCCGCAGAGGTTGCTTCTCCACGGCCGGTGATATACGCTTCTCGTCTTGCGCTGCGCTATCGCGAGCGCGCACGGGGCGAGGGGTTCGCGCTCCCGAACCCCCTTCGAGAGAGCGTATACATCGCGGAGAGGCGCGAGAGAGGGAAAGGGAACGACCGGGGAAACGACGCAGATGCTGCGAAATACCCTCGATTCTTCTTCCTTGCCATTCGGTGGCATCAGAGGCTTTCCTTTCGGCAAATCCGGTGAGACGTTGTTGAAGGAAAAGCGAGAGAGAGAGAGAGGCTTGAACTAGATGCGTAGCCAAGGCATTCATTGCCCGAGACGCCCGCGGCTCGTTTTTTACCCTGGCAACTGTACGGGCAGGTTTCGCGCGGGAGCCGGGGTTAGGGCCGCAGGGCCTGCCGCCCATTTGGAGCGAAATGCCGTCTGCGCTCGATTTCGCTTCCAGCTCGGAAGGGCAATCCGCCGGCCGGCGGCAGGGAGAGACTCCCGTTCGAGGTGAGCACACAGCGCGGGCCTCGCCAAAGCCGAGAGCTCTTTACCGCAGTGCTCTGGCGCGCGCGCGCGGGGGCGTCTTTGTGAGCCCCGGCCGCGCTCATCGGACAATGCCGAGAACCAGGGAAAAGGCGGCGTTCCCTCTTCCCTGATTCTCCCTCCCACGGGTTCGTTGTCTGCGGCCGGTCGGAATGGCCGGACGCTCATCGTTGGCGAAGACAGCGGCCGTCTCTCACAGGATGGACGCGCGCGCGCGAGCGAGCGAGCGTAGGACTTCAGAAATGGAACGGGCAGGGCAAGCCCTTTCTCCTCCCCCCTATTCTTTCGCCGAACGATTGCAAGGACGACGACGGAGCCCTGACGCGGTCAGCAGACGGATTATTATGAGATGGGCGGAACGGATTCGAGCCGGAGATGCGTGAAAGACGGAGGGAGTCGGGAGGTGTGGTGATTACGGCAGGTTCCCCGGTATAATGACCGGCACCCGTCGTCGTTTAGAGGCCCGGAAATACGTTGGTAGAGAGGTGCGCGGCTTACGCGCGTAGGCCGGCGAGAGAAAAAGGTGCACGCGGGGAAAATGAGGTTCATTCTTAGTGATCAGTGAGGAGGAGGAGGAAAAGGAGGATAACCAGAGGCGACGGTACGAAGAATCAGCCGTCTCGGCTGCCGCAGTGACCGGTTGAGGAGAATACAGAGGTCATTTGAAGAGAAACGAAGAAACGAAAAGACCGCGGCACCGATGAACCGTAGGGGTTGCTGTATAGCTGCTTCGTTGCGATTCACAACCCGAATGCAAAGAATTCCGAACTGGACTCGCGGGATGGAGGAAGCAGCCACCGCTTCGCTAATGTCACGCGACACTACATGGCGGTGCGGTGTCTTTTCTGGCGCCGGTGCCGTTTCTCAGGAAGGACCGCGTTCGCGCTCTCCAGTTATAATGTGAGAACAGAACACACTCTGCTGACACCTTCGCGTTCAAAGTGCTAGCTTGTGCGTCATTTTAGAGAAGTCAGACGCGCGTTATGTCGTCAAGAATGAGTGACACGGATCGAAGAGCACCCAGAAGAAATTTAAAGAGAGAGAGAGAGAGAAAGAGAGAGAGAGAGAGGAAATACCTGATGTAGACTGGCATACAGAATGCAGTTGAGCAAGGGCTCATGTTCAGAAAATAAGTTCTGTCGTAGGTTGGAGAAGAAGAGCAACTGACACTTCGGACAGACGGCATTACTTTGTTACATTAATTATAATAACTACAAAATCGCTCAGCTCATTAAAGACTAATGTAATGTAAAGCGAACAAAAATGAAACGCGAGTTACCGAGTTGTAAATTCAATGCTTCGTTTTTGTTTTAAAATATGAGGTTCTCTTCATGTTTTTGTAGAGGAATTGATGGCCTATGTCACCGGAAGAGTCACTTGAATCTGTCTTTTTCCTTAAAATGCAACAAGATTTCTTCATATCGGTGCAGCAGACGCCCAATGGGACAATTTCGGCATTTTTTGTGAGCGTTTGAAAAGCAAGGGCCCAAGCGAAGGTTTCCTACCGAGCGAGCATTCGCGCTAGGCGATGTGTGTACGCACCTTGTCCGCCACTCTCTCACTGGCGTCGGTTGGCCCGCTGTCCTGCAGGGAAGCTCGAGATCTTGCTTCAAAGCCACGCTCACCTCCCGGCTGAACGACGCTATGCGCGCGGGAGCTGCGAACCACAGAAATCATAAGAAAGGCTGTCTTCGAAAGCGAGTTAATTAAACAAAATTTTACGTTTTAACATCCCGAAACGGCGCAGCGGGTCATCAGGGATGCCGTAGCGTGGTGGACACTGGATTGATTTTGATCACGTGAGGTTATTTAATTTGCGCCGGAGGCATGGTACACGATGGCTTTTGCTTTCCACCCTCCCTCATCGAAATGCGGCCAGCACGGCGGGTGATCGAACCAGCGACCTCGCGCTCAGCATCGCTACACCACAGCCACTGAGCCATCACGATGCGTGTAAAGCCGTGCCAACACCGATTTTACAAGTCAAGACTAGCAGTTTTTCACGGTTACGTGAGAGATTGCTACACTGTGAAGCCTGCGTGTGCTTGACGTTCTTAACATAAACGGTTAATAAACGATCTTGCTTTAAAACCGTCAGCCGCGACTTGCTACAATTCAGCTTTTACTGAAGTGGTCGAGACTACACGTGCTGTTCTGCCTTCCAGTCTGCATTAATGATACCGCCCTCTGTGCTCGGCGCCCCCCCCCCCCTTTTTTTTTTACTCCGCCATAACCACCGTGAACTGTTTGTTTGTCTAAGCAACAGATTCAGTTATCAGCAGCAGAGGCAGTCGCAGGTGCCTTTCATAGAGGCTGATTATCGTTTGATGAGTCTGAAGAGTGTGATTAAAATTGCGGAAGTGACGCCTGTACAACGTAAAAGATAAGCGTCTATTTTGTCATTGCTAATCCGGGATATGCTTTGCGGCACAGTGCCGAAAATGACGTAACAGATTAGCAATAATTTTGTTAATGTCCACTAACAAGATTATGATACGTTTAGTATTCTCATATAAAAATTAAAAATTTATTTTACTTTAATTATCGCGCGAAATGACATTCGCTCCTTAGAAGTTACAGTAATCGATAAGGCATTCAAGGTTCTTTCTGACAAACACGAGATGCCCTATACATCACATTCTACTTTATCTTCAGCCAGCCTTTCAACCGTCATAATTGCTGGAAATATGATAGGAGGCATGATGTCACAATGTTGGTGAGCATGAAATGACGGTGTAGCTGACAAATATGAAACTCTTTGAAGCAAACATGCCGTAAAAAACACCAAATTGTTAAGAAGGGGTCCTTCCACGTTTTCTACATGTTACACGCACGAGAAATAAAGTACACTCACAGGTCATACTTAAATGCTTGCCTTTCCTAGCTCCTTCAAAAAAAAAAAAAAAAAAGAACGAAAAATAGTCTGCCTAGCCGGGTGGCCACATCATGAGTAGGTGCGGTTTGTTAACGAGGTAATGATAGTCGTAGTTTTGAGACAATAACACAGTACCACGTGCGAAACTCTCCATGATTGTTCCATTTCGTCCTGTATCGCTGCATCTGTTTCACGCCAGCGTAGCATCGCTTTGAGATTTACCGAAAGTCCTAAACGCTTCAAAACGATGAAATGCTGGTAACTCCCCATAATTAACTCCGTTCCCTAGTTTTCTGATTCTACTGGCACGTTTCCTCTGCTTGGTAGGTGCATACTCTAATGAGGTGCACACGTTAACTGCCTGGAAATGTGGCTAAATATACGAAACTACGCTACCGCAAGAGGCGTAGTCGGGTGCCCCACTTGGCCTTGCAGTCGTGCATAGGAAACGAGGAGATGTAGGAGAGAGGAAAAGATTTAAGCAAAAAAAAAAAAAACTGGAGAAGGCGTGCTTACCCCGCACTTCTGGACTCTGGGTGACGATGCGCGTGGCCGGCCCCTCGCCGGCGCCCGTGGACGCGGTGACCCAGAACTCGTAGCGCTGTCCCGTGCGCAGGCCCCGGGTCTCGTGCCAGAACTGGGACGATGGCACGGACACTGGTCGCGCAGGCACACCGCCCGACGCTTGCTGCGCATGGATTGAAACGTGGAACGCTGTTGCGGCTGCTCGGTGAAGCACGACGGCGCCACTTATACGATGCCGTATAATTAGTTACTGGCTCTCCGCAGCAGGTGGGAGAAACAGCACATCGCCTGCCACCACGCCGACGTAAATGCACGAGCTAATCGCGAATATTTTTCGTCAAGCTATATGGCAAAAAAAGCTTGTGTAAAGTACTCAAGAGGGGTTTGAGGGACGTTAGCCACTTATGTGCACAAAGAAGCGCTAACATTACGTCAGCCGATGCTAACATGGCATCTCTACTGTCAACTATCAACTTTTCTCTTTTTATCCCCCTACTCCTCCCCTCCCGTGCAGGGTAGCCAGCCGGAACTACCTCTCGTTAACCTCCCTGCCTTTCTATACATCCTTTCTCTCTTTCTTTATCTTCCTGGCGGTGTTTATACCGTAAGGTGGTTTGTCAATCCAAACAATAATATTAGTAAAAAAAAAAGAACGACGCTCACATATACATGCAGCCGCGCGAAATAAACTTATAGACGCGCGCTAAGAAAAAGAAACGACATGGTTGGAAGGACAAATGGAGGTGTCACGATTCTTCAGGATCCGGGGCGCTCGTGCTGCGTGTTGACAAAACTGGCAGTGACTGCCGCAGACGTCACCGACATAGGCCAACAAATTCTCGAACTGGCTTGACAGACAATGTTCTGCAAGAGCTAACGAGAAACTGTGTGAAAGCTGGCTGGTAGAGAGATGACCAGCTGGTCAACCTTTGCGAACGGTCGTATGTTATTCACATACTACAGGCTACAGTTACAAGGTCAAATTAGAAAGCAGCGAAAGTTATTGGTGTGCAGGTCGATAATTTCGTAAGAAAAAGAAGACTACCTAACTGACGCTTCGGTCCTGAAAGTATCTCAAGTAAAATAAAATAATGAAAATAAAAGGTAAACTGATCAGATACATTAGAATATAGACGCTGCGCGAAGCCAAGCGGACATACTTCTAACTTTAACATAAGAAAGGCAAGACGGGCAGTGTGAAGATGAGAGTGGGGAAAGTTCATAACAAAAATTTACACTTTGCTACCTGTACTGTGGGACGTATTCTTATATGGAGAACACAACTGGTCAAGGAAAGTCGATATAACCGCAACAGTTCTACGAGCGTATATTTGAGAGCGGAAGGGGCTGATATATCGCGTGTTGTAGACACATATGTAAACAAATTTTGTTGGGTTCCATTTCATACACACGTCTGCTGTGATCGATCGATGGTGGAATACTTCCTTACTTTTCTTTCCCTCTATTTATTCTTTTTTTTATTTTTTGCAATACCTGACTTGCAGAACAGTGGCACTCCATCGTGCGCCCTGGTCTGCCGCATATTTTTCCTCTTCTTACTTTATTCCTATTTTATTTTTTAATTCCCGTGAGAGACTTCTTGAATTTCAATGCCCGTCGAAGCGCTGCTCAATTACCCAGCTGCGACTGCTTGGATGCCCATTTCACGTTTTCGTGGGCGTTATTTATGACAGAAATTTTAGCGAACCGTTGACACAATTGTGCGGAGTAGCTGCTTTCACCCGCATAGCGTGAAAGGTAACTGGCGCTCGGGCCTTGTCGCGAGATCCCGACATGAAAACTCGGGCACATATAGTTCTGCACATTCGGCACGGAACCTGAACTTGAGTTTATTAAATACCGCTCCGCAAATATCGCGGCGCGCGATTTTTTACACTAGTTTGCGCTTTCTTGAGAAATAGTTCGAGCGCGCTGGTTTGGAATTTCTAGCCTTGCGCACAAGCCTCATACCATGTCGATGCATGCGGCCGGACACTTCCGAAGCTGTCTCCGTGAAATGAACGGCTATTCTTGCGGGAGCGTACAGTTCGGACAGGACAGTTCTGTCAGGGGCCAGTTTTCATCTCTAGTGACAGATCCTCCTGCAGGTCCATCTCTGGATGTACCTCCGCTGCTGTTGTATCTGCATCAAACCAGTTTAAGCTGCCTTTTGGAGAAAGAGTCAACGCCGCCTAGTTCGAATTCTATGAAGTCATTCCCTTGTGACTGCCATTTGTGCACGCCCAGATGATAGGCTAGCACGCGATGTTGCAGCGCAGCGCTCGGCTGACGTAACGCCTATATAGGGGGCCCCACCAAAAGTCCGCGGTGCTTATACTAAAAACGACCAACAATCACGGAGAAGGGTGGAAAGTAAGGAAAAAAAGAAACAACGATGATTTGGCCTCCAAGCCGGCAGCCTCGTCAGTATAGAGAGCTTGACATTGACAATGGCACATCGAGTCTCTGACACTATCGTAGCTTATAGGAGAAAGCGGCTTTTAGAAAGAACGTGTCGTTCCCGATACACTCTCAAGAGTTCAGCCGGGATCGCTGGTACATAGCAGCGGCCACGGCACGGCATTAAGCGGACCGTGTAAGAACCCGACGCCTGCTGGCCTCCACCAATCTCGGCGCATTCATCCCAACGGAGTAGCGCAATCCCATTGAGGCTAAATTTCGAACAACACGACGGTTACTCTCTTTATATCTTGGCTTCGGAGCCAGATAAGACACGCTTCGAAGCTTGCTTTGTCACCGCGTACGGACGCAGAAAACGCACCATACGAGCGAGGAGATTGCGAAGAAAAAAAAAATACCAACATCTGCGGAAAACAGACAGGGCGAGTCTTTTCGTTCGACTTCACTTGTCGCCTCTTCCTTCTTCCCTCGTCGTATCTAGTACACAATGCAATTCCTTCTCACATCTGAGCTCAAGCTCGCCTTGTGTGAACTTGTTGGGAACGTCTTGTTCCTTTATTTTCAGGCTTTGACGCTTCAGTTCCCTAGCAAAATCTAGAGAAACGCCTTATCGATTTGTGTCCCTTCTGCTACTCTGCCTGTTTCGTGGATAAGTGGTCTATGCTTGGAAGCTGGGGAAATAGGAAGTTTGACAGAGAGTGGTTGCGAGGTCTAGCAAAGACGCGTTTTCGAAAAAAAAAAAAGAACTCGAAGGACTTTGACACCGGACTTAGTTGGCACTCATTTATTTACGTCTTTCTGTTCAAAAGAAAGAACAGATTCAGAAGGTCACTTCTATGGCCTTCGACGTAAAGGAAACAGGCACATACACAGATGCGCAAAAGCTGTGATAGTTTGCTGCACGCCTGTGTGACGTTTTTAGTTGAGCTTAGCGAAACTGCCCTGCCACGCCTCTTACTGACCAAGCTCCTCCGCTTGATCTGGCTCTCTCTCTCTCTCTCTCTCTTACTTTTTTTTGCGTGCAAGACTTTGACTTCGGGGTTTGAAACGCGCTGATTATTTGTCAAAGGAGGCGGGAAACAGCGGAACCCGCGTGGCGAGTCTCCTTGGCGCGATAACAAATTGACTCTCAAAAAGAAACGTTGCATCAGGCCAACTGCCCTTCTGCCTGCCTGCGCTTTCGCAGAGCTCGATATGTACGCCGCCATATGTCATTCTCGGAAACTCGGGGCAAACGGCTGCGTTGAAATGGCGAGCACTGAAAAGGGCAGCGATATTACGTTATAGACATTTTCGTTTCAGCTCGCCTTGCAAATGCGCTTCGCAGCACTTTCTCAATACCGGAGGTCGAATGAGAGCGATATTTCTTGAGTCCAGAAAGAAATGGCCCAGTCGGCAGTTCGGTTCACTCGCTTGCAGGGTGGGGTCTCGTTGGAAGGCGAAGTCCTGCCGATTATTATTGTGTTTTGTTCCTGGCAGAGAACGTGTGAACTCAAATGATGGAAGGGCGCAATGTAATGCGCGAAGCTACAGCCATGCCGAAAGAACGCCGCTGTCCAGTATTGAGCCTCCTTGTTTCGCCGGTTTTATGGGGGCGATAAACGTTTTCGAAACGGTCAAATCCATTTTATTGAACTCAGAAGCTTTGAAGTGAAAGACCGAGGTCGTACCCCGTACAAAATCGCACTCGTCGGCCGTCAAACATACCTGGGGAGGAGGGGGGGGGGAGGCGGTATTCTGGACGTCGTTAAATACCGCCATATTGTTAACTGCTGTGATGGTGGCGTCACGAGCCAATCAGAGAGGCCGTAGCAGCTCTGCGGGCCAATGAGAGCAGACATTATGGTGAATTTGACAATACATGGCGGAATCTGACATGGTCCGGAATAGCAACTCGGGGCTCGCCGCATTACCATCCCTTGAGTAAAATTAAATTGGCGGGGTGATCCCTAATCTGCAGAGTGGGATATGGAAGAGTCCTTAAGCGAGGTGCTTCGGATAAACTTTGACCACCCGTGGTTCTTTAACGCGCACCCAAAGCACAGTGAATCAGGGTTCTCGCACTCCGCCCCCATCAAAATGTGGTCGCTGCGGCATGCAATAGAATCCTCGAGCTCAGCAGGTGCGCGCCATGTAGTCCCCGAGTCCCCACCGCGGCTGCTCGCCGTAAGAAGTATCGATTACTTACAATCGGCTGCTCGCCGATTGTAAGTAGTCGTTACAGTCGCGAACCTTTCAAGTTAAATCCGGGAATCTCACAAATAAACACTCGCATTTTACGATGCGAAGTTTCTCTCGCTACTAAGAAACCGCAGACAACAGCGAAGAAGACAAACAAAACGCCTTTTTTTGTGCCTTGCTTTCGTCAGCGCTTTATTAGCGATAGAAAACTCGCATTATATGCCCAACTAACTCACCTAAAAGGCAGTGTAGCTGAACTAATAAATTAACCTACATATTTTAAACGCTGTTACGAACAAAGTGCCTACCAATCTAAACGAACTTCACAAGTACCACTTTTCCTCCTTTTTTATCTTTGCATTATATGTCGCCTCCGTGGAATCGTGTGGTCGATTTCCTTGTGACCACTGATGCGCGAACGATCAGAGCTTGGTTAATGCAAATACGTATGTGTGATTCTTTTGCTCATCAGAAGCGCGAGAGACACTAAACAAAACTTAAATTTAGAGGCGCTTAATTGTGCAGAAACTATCGCCAATGATTGTCTTGACTTGACAGAGGCTTGACTGACAGAGGCTTGACTGCGACATACGGCTCATGATATGCTCCTACAACGGGTAATGTTTTTAATAATTATATTGATTTAAAGCCGACAATATTTCATTATGCTCGCTGAGCCACGATGACGTTCTGCTCTGCGTCCTATTACGCGGTACGACAAAACGCGTGCAGTCCATGAGAAATTAGCATAAGTTTACGCTGACTGCTTGGTGCATTACGAAAAAAAAAAAAATGGTGAGTGAATCTATTGAAATAAAAAGGAAGATTTGACATTCCAGGCTAGGGAAGTCACCACTTTCTTTGAAGGGAAACGTCCAACGTCTCCTTTCATCTTTTTTTTTTTTTCAGGTGCGTTAGACGGATCCGGCAGCTTCTTTCGCGGAGTTTCATACGATGTATCTCGTTGGCTCTGACATTTTCCGCGCTAAGATGCACGCCAAACAGCTAAATGCACCCTACTGTCGCGTCAACGCTCATTCTGTGTGTTTCGGTGCAGCGTGCCTGCATCGGCGCATACCGCAGATCGGCGTGCTCATCACTGCTGCAACGACTGCCGCGCCCGATTCCACTGCGATGCGCGCTTTTACAGCATTAAAAACGCATTCCGTTGGGTGTCCATCGACGCGATACTCTGACAACGCGTGCTTCTCGCAAATATACCAATGACGCAATTACGCTCCGCTACCGATCCACTTAACATGATTGGTGGAAGTGCGTCTGTATTGCAGCATTTCGCAATTACGAAGATGTCGAAGTCCAAACTGCAATCCACAAATTAACGGGAACGGTCGCTAAGCGAAGCAGGGAAGCGCAACTCTTCATGGAACAGTTAGCCTTTCGCTGACCGCTCTTCAAGTAGCCTCCAGTTTTCGTTCGCGAGGGCGCGCGAGAGACCCTTGTCGCGCTGTTTGCTTTGTCGCTCAAAGCAGTTCGTTTTCGACGCTTCGTTGGGAGACCGCTTTGATCACACCGCTATGCTGACCACCAATAAAAATGAAGAAATTGGCAGCGCGGGTTACGGCGTCGTATGAGACGTTGTGGTTTTGCTCGTGTTTATAAGCGTTTTCTGCCGTGTCCGTTTATAAACACTTTTACTTTGACGCTGGTTTCGTTTACATTAAAGTGGTAAAGTTTGAAGCGGTTCTGCGGTTCTGCGCAAAGCGTGATCTGTCGTAATTTTGCAGGGATGTGTTCGAAAATATTAGATGCATGTTTATGCGGTATCCTGAGAGAACGACGCTATTCACCGTGTTTAGATTCAGATGAATTAGGCAGCACGTCAGGAGCGATGCGCCGGCAGATTTTTAAGGTTCTTTTGGGGTAATTTGTGGCCAAATAAAAACCTTCATTTTATGCCTTTTTAGAGGCGCTATATATGTAAAACGCTTACAAAGTTTTTTCCCGCTCCCCTGGCAGAACCAAATGTGGCAGCCACTTTACATTTGAAGAGAACAGGAGCCGCGTTATGGATGACGCGGCAAGCTTGAAGGATGTAGTTTATTACAGCATTTGAAGACGTTTGCTCATTACTCGTTTTCTCCTTCTTTTTTTGTCCTCTACCACTCCTGAGTGAACTAAACAGGACACGTTGCTTATATTTCGTTGAAATAAGGAGCGTGTTGTGGTTGATGAAAGAAAAACAAAAGTTAAACTGCGTAGTTTATTCAAGGCTTTTGTTCCAGAGCATTAAAAGCGTATTTTATGAACTACGTCGGTGTTTCTATTGTCTCGAAAGAACTCAACGTGTAACAAAGTTGCCATTTTGAGGGGATAAGAAAAACCTTATGCGTGATGCGTGAGCAAAGTTTCAAGAGCGGCAATTCACCTTGCGAACGCATTTCCTCAAGCAAGTGCTCGAAAGCGTGATAAGTGCGTTTTAAGAACCGGCGCAGAATTTCGCTAGCTGTATTGGAAAAATCGTAAGAGTCACGTAGATAAGATTTGGTGAACATAGGGGAACATAATGGCTGATGTGCACGCGAACTTGAAGGCGTGTGGGCGATGTACGGCGTTTGCTAAAAATAATTACGAGTTCTCGAAAGCGTTATACGTGCGCGCACCGTATTAAAGTTTGTGGTTTAGTTACAGAGGTTACCGAACTGAAATTTTTAATGCAACCGTTTGAAAGAAACATGCAGCCCCGCTGGAAATTGGGCTGCGATTCTGCAATGTTGCCCAAGTGAGCCGCCTTTTTTATTAAAGTGGACCGAAACGGTGCGAGACAGGATCATTTTATTTATTTATTATAATTTTTTCCATTGTACATATTTTCATGAAGATCACTATGGGAAGGTTTGGGCGGCATACAATATAGGAAGTGCACTTCCCGTAGCGCAACTCTAAAAGAGGAGGATGAAATCTACTGCGTTCAGCTTTTAAAAGCATCCGCCTGTTTTAACGAATGATCCCCGCTCAAGGCCTTACGCTGTACGCCATTAACCAGCATCCCATATAAGATAGCCATATTTGTTAACTATAGCTGTGTTCACGCCTATATATTGTGGAGTCGAATCCATCCTGTCTTGAAGACACGCCTATTTGCTTCGGATAACAAATGGAGCTCTGGAATGGAGGACACCACGCGCAATCTTGCTCTTTGGAACAAAGTTTAGGCGCCTCAAAATGTCATCTGCACATTCTCAACCATTCCTTGAAGCGTCAATTGCCCACCGCGCATTTCTTAGAAAAATGCAACGTCGCTAAAGCCACTTGGGGGGTGGTGGGAGAGTGGCATAAAAAAGAAAAATGCTTACTCATTTCATACTATAGCTTGCCGATTGAGTTGGATGCGACTATCGCCGATGCTAGAGTACCGTATACAGACTGTCTCTCTGTTCTCGTTGCGACGCGCCCAGCGCATTTCTTTTGGTATTGCGGTAAGCTCGAGATCCTATGATATTGTAGGCAGCTGTGCGGATGACAATGTATCCGCTACCGCTCTTCCCGCATCACCCAGAGTTCACGTGACTATCAAGAAATGAAATCATTCGCCGCTCCACACTCGCATATATAGCTGCGTGTAAATCAGCCCTCCCGCCCGCTCACCCCCACCGCAAGGCTAAGGATCGCGTTAAGGACCCGCGCGCGTGCTGTACTGACATCAGCTACAACCTGCCTATGGGCTCCGGGCCGTTGGCCAGCCTTTGTCCGCAACCTGTTTCTTCTGTCCTCGCCCAACTTCCCTGGCATACCTACCGCACCCCTTGGCGAGCTGTGTCGGACGGCACTCATTAAGGCCACACTACCTGTCAAAAGTAAGGCTACGCCCACTTTATTGGACTTCATTAAACTTAACAAACCATATTTATTTATTCACAGTACCCTGAAAGGTCCTCATTTGAGGGTATCACATGAGGGAGGGGGGGGGGGGGCAGTACAAACATAAAAGTGACAAATGCGCATGTAACATGTTTCTCTCGCTTTATTCCGCTGGGAAATATCCGAATTAGAAAGAAAGAAAAGAAAGAAAAAGAAATGAACAAACGTACGTAACTGTTACGCTGTGTAGTGAACTCAATAGTCGACTTGCTGGCGTAGTGAAACTACACCGGCAAGTCCGCCATTGCCTCAGATGCCCAACGACTTCAAGTTCGACGACTTCAGCAGAGACCGAACGAAAGTGTGCAACTCTACCGGTACTGCCGTGATCTATCGCTTACCGCCGCGCCGATCTACCACCGGACGCCTTCATGGCGCCTACATCGACAACCAGAACGACGACGGGGACAACCCGCTCTTCATGAACAAGAAACCGAAAAAAAAAGGCTCCTTCGACGGTTCCTCCGCTCGTCTGCGCGCCGTCGTGCGATTTCAGTGTTTCGGTTCCAGCCTGGTGGGACGCCAGCATGCAGCAACTGCCGTCGCCACCGCAGCCAGCGCGTCGGGCTGTCGTTGAGCGACGACTAGAACGGCTACGATTCGCGCCGATTTTACCACCACCAACCGGAGAATTTTACACGAAAGAAGGGATTACAAGTTTGTCCAGGGCGATGAGACTCCGGAGAAATTTAGAAGACAACGAGACACCGCTGTCATCGTTGACAATTTCGAACGTTTGCTCGCGGGCGGCAGTGTGTTACGAACAGAAAGACAAGTGCGCGATAAACACGCGCACGGCGACGAAAAACGGGGTTCCATGAAAGTGGTGGCACCAGTCAACCGTAACCGACGGACGCTCAATCGCTTCGTTCCGTAGATTCTGAACTAGAGATTGAACCGGGGACATTTCCTAGAACCCCGTTTACCCTGCCCGCGCGCGTGGTTATCGCGCACTTCTGTTCAGAACGGTGATCGGCTTACGAATTATATGCCAACCATCGTCGCGCTTGAATTGCTTTCGAATTTCTACGGGTTGCCATTTCGTGTAGCCCTCGTCTGCCGCTCACGACCCACTTCTGCCATGCTTCCGCGTTGGTGTTGCCTGGTCCGTCGTGCTCGTCATGCGAGCATCGATCGCATCGGCAGTCACGGGATTTTGTCTAAGTCATTCTCGTCATCCTATCAAACATTGCTTCACTTTATGTTCTACTTCAAACCGAGTGCCAAAAGGCTGCAGCCTCGACAAGACTCAGTTTGAAATTCCTGCTTCCTCAGGCGACCGTTACCTTGGTAACGCTCTCGCAACTGATAACGACGTCTGCTCGCGATCGCCCCGACGTGAGCCACGACAGGCTTCGCGAAGCTGCTCGGCCCTAACTCTATTAGTGTCACTTAAGGTTACATCTGGGTGCAGTGCATTGCTACTACTTCGACTTCTCTGGATTATAGTTTCTTGGGCGCCGGTCTCAGAATCAAGAACACGGCTCCAACTCGGTGAGACTTAAAAGGACTTTTTTATGGACACGTTGGTGCGTGTTACTATGCGTTCTTTTCAAGGGTGCGAACAGCACACTTTACACAGAACGCGATATACACAGTTGCTTGTGTGTGTGTGTTTGTTTTCTTTACGTGCATGATGTCCGCTTGTCGCGGCGCTAAAAAAAACTAAAAGTAAGACTTACTCTTTGAAACATCTACTTACTGCTTGTTCCATATCAGTCGCAACTAAGCGTATATCCGAAGTTTATCTTCGTGTCGCCCAGCGTTGGCACCTGAATTTTAAATGCACGACGACAGCGCGTCGCCGTTATGCATGCGCGCGGTTGAGCCGGTCAGTGTGTTGGAGCTTTCTTTGTTGGTAAAGGAGCTCGATTGGTCAGGTGCCTCTTTTTGTCAGTGGCGCGTCGCAAGCTCGTTGAGATGGAAGGCCGAGGCACACGCACGGAGAGCCTGTCGATGCGTCGTTTCCATGTCCCTCGCAGCGTGACAAGGGGACACGCATACACACGAGTCCTGCAACCATGGCAGCGTTATCAAGACGCAGTGGCGCGCGCTGCGAACAGTCGCTCCCGCAAGCCGTGAGTCTGTGAGCGGCTGTAGTGGTTACGGATTCCACCAGTCAAAGATTTTTCGCGGAACTCATTTTGGCAGTGATAACGATGTTAAGCAGATACGGATGCGCTAGCCCCATTGCACGCCGAAGGTGTGTCCCATCTGCTTGTTGAATGATGAGCTTTAACGCCCCGTAACAACGCACCGACCAAAGGAGGCGCTACATAGAGGGGTCTTCGGCGTAATTTCGCCCGCCTGCGGTTTTTTAACGTAGTACATCTAAGTACACGAGCGTTTTTTTTTTTCATTCGTCCCGCCCCTTTCGGAATGCGGTCTATACGACCCGGGAATCTAAATCGTGACCACGCGCTCAGCGGCAGAACGCCATGCATATATACTGAGCCAGTATAGGGCGTGTGCCATGTGTTTGCTGCTTATGACTTGACACTTTACACCAGTAAAGAAAAACTGGGCTTATTAAAGTTCGCCGCGTTCAAAACTAAGACTGGCAGTCAGAAGAGATGCGACTAGGTCTCTGTGCCATTTGGTGTGCCTCGGAATTTGCACAGCTAGTAATCTAGCACTCTACCTATACTTCTCCAACGGGAAGCGCATGTTTATTATTCTGGACGAATTTAACGCGAAAACACTTCGCTCCCTTCCCTGTAACATGCATGTGTTGAATGCTGCAGAAAAAAAAAAAGACGGGGCATTGTCTTTGTGCTTTGATGAAATGTACTCGCAGTATGTCCCCATGCACGGCAAGGTACGTGACGCAGGCACTGACCTGGTTAGGCGCGTGGGCATGCACCCGGCTGTACACGGTGTACCGCTGGAGCACGCCCTTCGTCTTGGGTGGTGGAAGCCAGCTGATCAGGATGGCGTCTGGCGCCAGCACCAGTGCCTTGATATCCGCAGGTGCCTCGGGCACTGCATGGAACGGCGCCCCGTCAACGTGAATACATCACTTAACAACAACAACAACAACAACAACAACAACAACAACAACAACAACAACAACAACAACAACAACAACAACAACAACAACAACAACAACAACAACAACAACAACAACAACAACAACAACAACAACAACAACAACAACAACAACAACAACAACAACAACTGAATTCGCAGTGCAGAAGGCCTCTCCCATGTATCTACAACACCGATGCCATTCCTGCTAAATTTCGGAGGTGATGCTTCACAGAAAGCCCTCTGAAACTAAAAAGGAAAGTTACTCTAAACAGCGTCGCTCCTCCCTTCAACTATTATATTACTCTATAAAAGGCCACCTGTTACGTGTGATGCATATTACGTGACCAGCTCAGCTTCACTTTTTCTTCTCGATCTAAGCTAGGATCATGTATGTGCCTTCGAACTCAAATCCGCACTGCCGTGTGTCTAGTTTCTTGGTCTTGAATTGTGTGCCATGTAGAGAAAACTTACGCGTTTCAGTGACAAGGCAGATCAATCATCAATGGCATGATAAATTAGCTGTAAAAATAAACGCAGTGAAAAGTGGGTGGACACAATCATCGTGTATTGTTTAAACAAGGGGGAAAAACTTCTTTAGTGCGGAATTCGTACGACGGAAGGAAGAAAGCCTTTTCGTCTTCCCGTCATCAAACAGGTCAAAACGTCGTTTTAAAGTATCAATGGACCTTCATAAATGTGTCCATTAGAGTGTACTCATGTCAGCTAAGTCACGACCGTGAACATGTATCCGGCTAGCCTAAAATTGCCCTCCTATCGACATTTACGTCTCTTACGTCATTGCTATGTTCCATGTCTCGAAAAGTGCAAAGCACGACGAAGCCAATAATATCGGATCAATGTTTTGGAGATGTGTAATATACAGTAATAATGCTGACATTTGAATTTAGCTAAATCAGGTATTCTCTATCAACAGAACGAGTCACGACACTTTAAGCGGTCAGTTTCAGAAAATTGTTTTCAAAAGGCTGCTGTATATATAGAGTCAGATAATGTGTGTAAAGGTCGCACGCACGGAGCGTTATATGCAACGGGGACATACGCAGTTGCTCGTATGGCAAGCTATCTAGAAATTTCAATGGTAGTGGCATCGGAAATTTCGGGGGTTCAAAGTGGAATTCACCAAATATAGCGCGCAGCAGACTACACGAACTAATTCCTTCACTGCAACCTCCACTCGGACTTCACCAACGGGAGGCATCGCTTCCGTGTCGGCTATCGTTAGGAGTTGCCTTCACGGAGGTTTACACAACGCTGTTTAGAATGACCCACAGTGCCGCGTGCGATGACTGCGGCTGCGAAGAGAACATGGTGCCTTTATTGTGCCACTGTTCTCGATTGTAATCACAAACACTCTTCAACGAACTGCTATGACTTGACGATGGGCCGCTGTCCGTGCAGTTGCTACTTGAACATCGGTCATCGGCCCACAAGGAAGTGATCGCGCTTTTGTGTCCCATGAGGGCGACTGGCCGGCGTGTGTGAATGCCTTTTACTGCGTGGGGCCCTCTGCACGCATGCACGACTCAAGTCTGAAATGATGTTAGAGTAACAAAATATATCCTGCATGTGAAATTTACTAGCTATATAATTGTTCCCAACCCAGTTGCGACGGTGTTTCTATGGAAATGCGACGTAGCAACAAACGCGACTTGTTCAATTTGTTATGTACAGACACGCTTGCCAAAGTGCCTGTTATTCCGAAGGCTGCACGTCGCTGCGTGTTACAGGGCGTGACTTACATAACAGTGTGAACTAGGCGGATGAAGCGTGAGTTGTCTCGGCGAACCGGAGGGTTGGGTATGATTTTCTTTTCGCCCTTCGTAATTGACTCGGGAACGTGGCTCGGAAACTACTGCGCCGCCGTCATCGCTGAAATCAGTTGCTCCACTTGACGCACGATAAGAAGAATGGAAAATGAAGTTGAACGCGACCGTGAAGTTGAGCCCAATTTTGTTTTTCATCCATCGTAACGCTGCAGCCGCCAAACGCAAAGCCCGATTCTATTTAGTGCCGGCGCAGGCTACAGACAGTTGAGGGCGCGTGGTTGTCGGAATCCGCCATTTAAACACACACACACACACACACACACACACACACACACACACACACACACACACACACACACACACACACACACACACACACACACACACACACACACACACACACACACACACACACACACACACACACACACACACACACACATATATATATATATATATATATATATATATTGTTCAAAAGAGTACGTTAGTGCTTTCCACGGCATGATGGTGGCCGAGGTGACGCAGTCGCAATCTCACCGTCCTCCGGTGTGCTGCAGTGCACGGGCTCGCTGAATGCTCCCGTGCCCGCGCCAGTGCGGGCGGCCACGCGTACGCTGTAGTTGCGGAAGGGCTCCACGCCGCCCAGCACGGCCGACGTGGCGTCGGGGGGCACATCGCGCTCGGTCCAGGAGGGCACCTGGGACGACGCCGTCTCGACTTCTTCCGAGGCTGGCCCAGCGAACAGGGTAAGGAAGCAAAAAAGTAAGGAAACGCTAATACTGTACGCAGAGGCGCACGAACTTAGAAACCTTTAGATATTCTCCATTCCTCAGAAAACTCACGTGACACACAACGCACGTGAAACACACGCATCAACATCAACGCACGTCAAACACACTGTCGCAAGTTTTTTTTTTTTTCTTGGCAAACGCGCATTTTTGGGCTAATTGGTGACCATGCACTCAACATCTCTTTTCTACTGGCACTAAATTTGATCGTTGCTCGGCTTCTGAATATACTTCTCTCTTCAAATTGTACATGATTTTGTTCCCGCATGTTGTCGTGTTTCTGTCTTTGCGTGGTTCTTTATACCGTGTTCATGAGTGTTGCGTTTAGAGTTGTGCTCATAAGGGACCTCGTTTCTAGTTACCCGGGAACATCTGTATTATCAGGACCTTCAGAAGAACTGCTGTTACCGTTCATTATCTTTTTTATACAGGTGCCAGCATTTGAATGAACACAGCTAAAGCTTCTGTTTAGCCGTGGTATAGTGTAAGCATGCGAAACCACACGTTCTCCGCTCAGGCCACTTAGGAGTTAAGAGAACGCTGTGCTCTTACACGCTCGCGCATCAGGATGGTTAAAGAGGCGAAACCACTGAGTTGATATAACATACGAGTTATAACATGTTAATTAATACAAGAAAATAATACTTGATTAAATAACTGCACCTTGCCTGAACATTCTGCTAAAGACGTCTTTTGAGCAGAGAAATGCAGGAATGGTCTTTTCTGTGATGGAAAGCGGGTTAGCCTATGAAAAATGAAAACAGCGTGAACAACGAGATGACAAAGTCCTTCTAAAGTTATGTGCGAAGCTTGACACATGAAGCTATGCAAGAAGCTAGCACTGCCAGGAAGTGAGCCGTGAAGAACGCTTCATTGCACGTACGTTGCTGATGTCTATACAGTATGCCGCCGAGCTTTCTCACTGGCGCGCTTTGGTCTCCTAGAGGGTACAGTACTCACGGAATGAAACGCAACAGCCGGACTGCGTGGCCGCCGTCTTTTTTAACGCCGCCCATGGGTATACCCGTGGAAGCAAGAGAGAGAGAGAGAAAATGATAAATGAAAGGTAGGGAGGTTAACCAGGACTGAGCCCGGTTGGTTACCCTACACTGGGGAAAGGGAAAGGGGGACGGAAAGATCAAAAGAAGAGAAGTTCCACTGGAGATATCAGTCGGTGTTGCATTGTGGTATACCACGAGGACGAGAACGTTTTTGGTGGTTGCCGGTGAGCGGGTTCTGTGGCCGATCACAGACCCGACTGTCACAAATGTTGCGACTGACTGAATGTCGCGTTTCATTTCGTGAGAACTGTACATATACAGTTGCTTGTAAGCAGGGCCAATCTCGTCTGATCTCATTATCTTATCGCCCATTTTATTGCGGTTGTCCCGACTCTCGAAAATCAGACAAAAGAACTAACAGCAGAAGTGGCCTCTGACTCGTGCAGACAAGCGTAATGTTCTCACCATAAAAGCTATGGTCGATCAGCTTGTAGAGGACGCGGTAACCCTTGTGAAGGCCGTCCAAACTTTTCTCGTGCAACAGTGCCCACGAGACGCGTAGGCTCGTCGCCGAACTGGCCGAGCAGTGGACACCCGACGGGGCCACCTGAGGCACTGAGGGTTAGAGGAAACAGTGAAGAATATACACAGTCAAATTCATGTTGACAGAGCCTCGCCTTTTCACAAGCGGTTAGAAAGGGATGTCGGCTTCAATGATCAACAGATGTTAACCTTGCCGACGGCTAGACATTTACTTCATACGCTGGGTGAAAAATTCATGAAACATTGGCCGTGCACACACGAACACGCGACTAACAAACAAGCTAACAAACTTGCTTACCGACCAGCTAAGTAGCAAACATAACTAGCAAGCGCCGAAAGATAACGTTGTAGACTGAAAATCACGCTCTCAGGAACGTGAACACTGTAGGGCGCGTGGTTTGCGAATTTGGGACAACGTAAGAAATGGGAAGTTTGCTGAGCGGGGGCTGATGGGTCAGTTTCTTTAAATTTTGTTTCACCAGGAAATCGTCGCCGGTGGCTGAAAGAAATAAATCAAGTGCAGTATGATTAGGTAAACGCATCATTATGTTTCAGAACAGAGAAGGATAGACCTTGTTTGGATCGGACTGCTGGTACGATCTGTTGGGAACTCGGCGCTGACGCCCGTGGTTGTACCTGGGTCGCAAGCCCCAAGGGTAGCGTTGGCCTGGCGGCCTGGGGTACAACTGGAAGCATCCGAAGGTCCCGGCAAAGCATGAGTCGACTGGTAACAACGAAACAACTTGTTTATTTTAACATCGCAAAGAGTTGGCGGTCAGGTTTGACCGTAGTAGAGAGACGGGAGAGCACTTCACTCAACAGAAGAAATCGGAGCCCTCCTTTTGGCGTCCGGGGGCAGCTGTTTTTATACTCTCGCAGTTGAGGGCAAGAAGGAACCCCTCAAAAGACGAGCACGTGAATGTACAATGGGCTAATGGTGACGCACACTGTCGTAGCGATGCCGTAGCACCATGTCGAGCACGATCTCGTAGCACCCTGTCGTGGCGCTGCCGGTCGGACACAATGACTGTAATGAGAGGATGGTCCCTGCTTTGGCATCGCCTGTTTCGGGCACAATGACTGGAACGAGATCCCTGCTTTGGCATCGCCTGTTTCGGGCACAATGACTGGAATGAGATCCCTGCTTTGGCATCGCCTGTTTCGGGCACAATGACTGGAATGCGAGGATGATCCCTAGGCGGTCGCATCGCCGCAGTCGCGCCTGGAAACACCTGGCGATGAGTGTTGCGGCGACGACGATCGGGCCAAAATGTCTGCCGCCCCGCCGCAGTCGCGCCGGCAAAACCACGTGTCGCAGGCGAAACGCAACAGACCGCCCCGCCGGGGGAAGGAGATCCCGATGGACAGGGGACTGCATCCGCTGTCCGGAGGGATGTCGCTCGATGATGCTCATAACCGAAGTCGGGCGTCCCTCGACGTTTCTTGAGCGCAGCGCACAGAGAAGGCCTCGTTCTCTTGTTCAGGTTCGCACGGGACACTGCAAAGTGACTTCGGGAGAGTTCACATTTTTGTTCTCGTTCCCGGCAAGCGTTAGAACTACGCTGAAACTCAACCGCTCAGTCAGCAAGCACGGCACAACCCTCACTAAGCCCTGC
Source organism: Dermacentor variabilis (assembly GCF_050947875.1). Lineage (NCBI taxonomy): Eukaryota > Metazoa > Arthropoda > Arachnida > Ixodida > Ixodidae > Dermacentor > Dermacentor variabilis. The sequence continues at coordinate 123,591,037 of NC_134572.1, read as the reverse complement.
CAGGCTCTTTCCCCTTTTTATACCACTGCCTAGTTCCTTACAGTAGTCTAGCATCACTCAGAACGCGTCCACAAATTGAAAAATTGCACTAGAAAGCATATCATCACTTTGAAACACTAAACAAAAGCAATATGTTAAAAAAAAAAATCCTGCCTCAGGAAGAAAACATCAGTAACAAACAATTTTGAGGCTGATTCCTACGTTAGGGGCTTCGACTTAAGCCATCGGCGTTACCGTTGAGACTCCCCTTTTTGTAACGCACCTCAAAGGAATATTGTTGTAAAGCGAGGCTCCAGCGCAGGAGGCGGCCATTTTTGGGAGAGATGGTCTGCAGCCATTGGAGAGGGCAGTGATCCGTCTCAATGATAAACCTCGAGCCGGCTAGATAGCATGACAATTTATGAACGGCCCACACGAGACATGCACACTCTTTCTCGGTGGCGCTATACGCCTGCTCACGACTGGTCAGCTTACGACTAGCATACAGGACGGGGTGTTCTACTTCTCCATTTTCCCGTTGGCACAGTACAACGCCCATGCCTCGCTCACTAGCATCGCACTGAACAATGAACCCTTTTGTATAGTCTGGCGATCGTAGCACAGGCTGGCTTGTTAGGGCACTCTTTAGGGCGCTAAAAGCTCTTTCCTTGGTCTCGTCCCAGACGACTGTTTGAGGCTCTGTCTTTCTTAGAGCATCCGTCAGGGGAGCCGCGATATCAGAGTACCTAGGGATGTACCTCTGATAGTAGCCGGCGACACCCAAGAACGACCGAATATCGGTCTTGGTGCGCGGTTGCGGAAAGTCTCGCACAGCGGCCACTTTTATTTCAGAGGGGCGGCGACGACCCTGACCAATCACGTGACCGAGGTAGACAACCTCGGCCTGTGCTAACTGGCACTTAGGAGCCTTGACTGTCAAGCCCGCTTCGCGCAGGCGGGTTAGCACTGCCCGCAAGTGTGTCATATGCTCAGACCAGGATGCGGAGAATATCGCTACGTCGTCTAGATACGGTAAAGCGAATTCTTGCTGTCCCCGCAACACTTTATCCATGAGACTTGAAAAACAGTATGGCGCGTTCTTCAAACCAAAACTCAACACTTTAGGACGGAATGTTCCCATTGGTGAAATGAACGCCGCATACCTACTAGCCTCTTCTGTAAGTGGAACCTGCCAATAACCCCTGACAAGATCTAGGGTGGAAATAAACTGAGCGCTACTAACTTTCTCAAGGCGCTCCTCGATGTTAGGGATCGGATAAATTTGATCCTTAGTGATGGAATTAAGCCTGCGGTAGTCGACGCAAGGACGAGGTTCCTTGCCCGGTACCTCAACTAAAATCAAAGGGGAGGTATAATCACTCTCACCTGCCTCAATAACACCGAGCTGTAGCATTTTCTTTACCTCAGCCTCCATAATATCGCTCTGGCGGGGTGACACCCGATACGCCTTGGATCGTACTGGCTCTGTGGAGGTAAGTTCTATATCATGAGTAAGTACAGAAGTCCTACCAGGCCTCTCAGAGAACAGACCTTGAAACTCTTGTAATAGCTGGTGTAGTTCGGTTTTCTGCTCGGGCGACAGCGGTGCTTTACTGATAAGGTCACTAATGACTTGACCGGTGTCTTCCCTGTTCGTCACTGAGCCTAGTCCCGGAAGCTCGACTGGAAGCTCTTCAGGAACGTTTATCATCATGCACACCACTGCTTCCCGTTGTCTATAAGGTTTGAGCAGATTACAGTGGTAAACTTGCTGTGCTTTCCGCTTTCCTGGCAGACTTACCACGTAGTTAACGTCCGACAGTTTCTGAACAATTCGTGCTGGGCCCTCCCACTGCACGTCTAGTTTGTTGTTTAGCGATGTGCGCAATATCATGACCTCATCGCCAACCTCAAAACGACGGGCCCTGGCTGTCCGATCATAATAAACCTTGGCCCTCTGCTGGGCCTTTGTCATTGCTTCACCTGACAACTCCTGTGCCCTTCTTAAGCGTTCGAGGAGCTTAAGTACGTACTCCACCACGACTGGGTCGTCGCCCCTACCTTCCCATGATTCTCGAAGCATGCGAAGCGGAGATCGAAGCGAGCGACCGTACACCAGTTCAGCTGGCGAAAACCCCGTAGCCGCATGCGGCGCGGTCCTTAAAGCAAACATCACCCCAGGCAGACACAGCTCCCAGTCAGTTCGATGTTCAAAACACAACGCTCTCAACACGCGCTTCATGACGGAGTGGAGCTTCTCAACGGAATTCGACTGTGGGTGGTACACTGAGCTGTGTAACAGCTTTACCCCACACCTTTCGAGAAAAGTTGTCGTCAAAGCGCTAGTAAACACTGTGCCCTGATCTGATTGAATTTCTGCAGGAAAACCAACTCGCGCAAATATGGACAGTAGTGCATTAACTATCTCAACTGAGCTGAGTTCTTTAAGCGGCACTGCTTCAGGGAACTTTGTCGCTGGGCAGATCACAGTCAAAATGTGTCTGTACCCCGTGGCTGTTACCGGCAGAGGTCCCACTGTATCAATAACGAGCCGTCTAAAAGGCTCCGTTATGATAGGTACCAATTTCAACGGCGCCCTTGATTTGTCCCCTGGTTTGCCCACCCGCTGACAAGTGTCACATGTCCTCACGAAATGGTCTGCGTCCCGAAAACACCCTGGCCAATAGTACTCTTGCAAGAGACGGTCCTTAGTTTTCTTAACTCCTAGGTGTCCGGACCACGAACCCCCATGTGACAAGCGCAACAGATCCTGACGATAGCATTGAGGCACGACCAGCTGATCGAACTCCACTCCTCTGCGGTCTAGATACTTCCGGTACAGGACTCCACCCCTTTCCACAAAACGCGCAGTTTTCCTGGCGATACCTTCTTTGACATTGCAGCGCACGTTTTCCAGGCTGCCATCCTTTTTTTGCTCGGCTATCAAAGCCGACCGGCTGACTTTTAGCAACCTATCAAGTCCGTCTGACGTAGGCGCGATGAGCAAATCAGTAGATAGCTCTTCTAACTTTCCCGTGTCGGGCATTTCCTCTCCAGTATCTGGCGCCTTTAACGTTACAGACTCAAGTTTATTCAGTTCGGGCGTGCTCGGAATATCAGCTTGCTGCGCCTCTGACCCTTTTTCGTTGTTTGATAACGTCGGCCCCGCAACTACCGCCTTTGCAGCGAGCTCCCGAACCTTCGATCTGGTTAAGGCCTGAACACTAGCTTCACCAAACAAAAGCCCCTTCTCGCGCAGGAGGTGATCGGACCTGTTTGAAAATAGGTACGGGTACTGGGGTGGCAGCATAGATGACACTGCCGCCTCTGTCTCAAGCGCTCCGAAAGGTCCTTCAATAAGCACTTTTGCTACCGGCAGACACACGCTATGAGCTTCCACGGCTTGCTTGATCCATGCGCACTCGCCCGTGAACATATGGGGTTCTACGTAAGACGGGTGAACTACATCCATCGTAGCTGCGGAATCGCGAAGCACTCGGCACTCTTTCCCGTTTACGAGGAGGTCTCGCATGTAAGGCTCGAGAAGCTTCATGTTCTCGTCAGTGCTGCCTATTGAAAAAAACACAACTTTTGGTGTTGTTTCCGGACACTGCGCCGAAAAGTGACCCGGCTTCTGGCACGTATAACACAAGCGCGCTCGCCTCATCTCGAACCGCTTTCTGCGTTTGGCTGCCGCCGTCTCTTTACGTTTGGTCGGACTGCTTTCACTCGCATCCTCACTACGCGTGTCCCCCTTTAATCTCATGGGCGTGAATTTCGGCCTCTCAAACCTCGAGCCAAATTCACCCTTTTGACCGTCCTTAGCTCCGCGAGCTCGACGCGTCACAAACTCCTCGGCTAGCTCAGCGGCTCTAGCCACCGTACTCACGTCTGGCCTATCCAAGACCCAGTATCGCACGTTCTCCGGTAACCGACTATAAAACTGTTCTAGCCCGAAACACTGCAGAACTTTATCGTGGTCACCAAACGCTTTCTCTTCTTTGAGCCACTCCTGCATGTTCGACATAAGCCTATACGCAAACTCTGTATATGACTCACTTCTGCCTTTCTCATTTTCCCGAAACTTCCGACGGAACGCCTCCGCAGACAGCCGGTACTTTTTTAGAAGACTCGATTTCACTGTGTCGAAATCCTCTGCCTCCTCTCTATCCAAGCGAGCGACTACGTCGGCCGCCTCGCCGGGTAACAAAGTGAGCAAGCGCTGTGGCCACGTTTCCCGAGAGAACCCCTGCTTCTCGCACGTTCGCTCAAAGTTAACCAGGAACAAACCAATGTCCTCTCCAAGCTTAAACGGCCGCATCAGGTCAGTCATTTTGAACAATACGCGTTCTCCTGCACCGTGTGCCTGACTTCCATTACGAGCGCGTTCCATCTCTACCTCAAGACGCTTCATTTCCAAAGCGTGTTGACGGTCACGCTCTTGTTGCTCTCGCTCTTTCTGTTCTTTAAGTTCGCGCTCCTGTTTCTCTTTTTGCTCTTTAAGTTCGCGCTCCTGTTTCTCTTTTTGCTCTTTAAGTTCGCGCTCCTGTCTTTTTGACCTCTCCTCAATAGTCTCAAGGCATTCCGACAGCTCGTCATCCTCAGCCTCTAACTCAAGAATAGCCTTTAGCAGTTCTGGTTTTCTGAGTTTGTCTGAGACATCCAGACCCAACTCTCTTGCAAGCTCCAACAATTTCGGTTTGCGCAACGACTTCAAATCCATGGCTGCTCTGAATGCTGCTTTCTCTACTGCTTACTATTGTCTTGCCGCAACTAACCCGGCAGCAACGACAACCACAATTACCAGCTCTGTTTCTAACACTAACAAAAGCCTGGCAAAGCTCAGAAGAAGAAAGTCCCGCACTCACCAAACCTCGCAGGCAGGAATTCCGCGCAGTCGTTCCGCTGCAGGCAACCAGTCGTCACACAGGGCTCGTTGCACTGCTCCCGGATCGTCGTTGAGCTGCTCAGCATACAGTCAACTGCATCTCTTCGCTGCTGGCCTCCGTTGTCGCGATCCCACCGCTGCCACCAGATGTTTGGATCGGACTGCTGGTACGATCTGTTGGGAACTCGGCGCTGACGCCCGTGGTTGTACCTGGGTCGCAAGCCTCAAGGGTAGCGTTGGCCTGGCGGCCTGGGGTACAACTGGAAGCATCCGAAGGTCCCGGCAAAGCATGAGTCGACTGGTAACAACGAAACAACTTGTTTATTTTAACATCGCAAAGAGTTGGCGGTCAGGTTTGACCGTAGTAGAGAGACGGGAGAGCACTTCACTCAACAGAAGAAATCGGAGCCCTCCTTTTGGCGTCCGGGGGCAGCTGTTTTTATACTCTCGCAGTTGAGGGCAAGAAGGAACCCCTCAAAAGACGAGCACGTGAATGTACAATGGGCTAATGGTGACGCACACTGTCGTAGCGATGCCGTAGCACCATGTCGAGCACGATCTCGTAGCACCCTGTCGTGGCGCTGCCGGTCGGACACAATGACTGTAATGAGAGGATGGTCCCTGCTTTGGCATCGCCTGTTTCGGGCACAATGACTGGAACGAGATCCCTGCTTTGGCATCGCCTGTTTCGGGCACAATGACTGGAATGCGAGGATGATCCCTAGGCGGTCGCATCGCCGCAGTCGCGCCTGGAAACACCTGGCGATGAGTGTTGCGGCGACGACGATCGGGCCAAAATGTCTGCCGCCCCGCCGCAGTCGCGCCGGCAAAACCACGTGTCGCAGGCGAAACGCAACAACCTGTTTTTAAGCAACAAGCTTAGCAGTGTTCAGGCCGTGTATATTGCACGCGGTATCAGTATATTATAATCTTCCTCTGCTAGAATGCGCAAAGCAGGCGAAGTGACAATCAGTACTTCTCTGTGTCGAACCACTAATGTACGGAATAACTGAGTATCCTCCGCAGTGGCTCAGTGGCTACATACAGTGGCGTTCCGTTCCTGAGCACGAAGGTGCGGGTTCGACTCCCGGCTTAGGGGACTGCACTCCGATTGCCACGGAAAGCAAAAAAAGAATAAAAAATTACCGTGGTTGAACGCGGTTAAACCAAGCTTGTCGAGCGATAGCACAGCTTTGCTTGCTTTGGGAACGCACGCAGGTGCCGCTCGGCGCGGCAGCAGCAGCGAGCGACTTGACCTTCGTGCTGTATCTCGCTTCAACGTAAACTAAGCGTCGAAAGCACAGCGCATACGAAGCTGCCAGCACGCGGCGCAGTTTTTACACATCGCAGATCGCTTTGATGATGCCTGCGCGACCGCGCAGTTGGTCCACATCGCAGATAGCTTTCAAGATATGTGCGCCCGCGGGGCGTACGCAGCTGTTTCCGGTGGTGGCAGGCTACGTCCTAGTTTGACCTTGACTGAGCTTGAAGGTCAGATTTACGGAACCAGACGTTTTCTGGATTTGTACGTGGAGTAGTATAGCTATCGCCCTAAAGAGGTTTCGTGTACCAAGCTTAATATGCAAGTTAAATAGTTCCAGGTGGTCAAAATGAATCAGGAGCCCTCCGCTGCGATGTCTCTTAAGGACACCACGTTCCTTCGTGGCGATGAACCGTATAAGTCAGCATACACTAAAATATACGCAACTGTTTCACGGATCGTAAATGAACACACAAAGCTTGACAACCATCTGGCGCCATGTAACAGTACAATTTCATTTCGATTTAATAAGGAGAGTAGGGTTGTAGTAGCTAATCTTGCATAAATAACACAAACGCTTTTTTTTTTGTCGTGAAATCGATTGCATACCACCGCTTCCAAAAGTGCTGAAATTATAATCGGTGTCCTAAATGAAAACGTTTCGTCATCTCCTATAAATTCCACGTTCTTTAATGTAAGGTCTTTTTTTTATCATCACTGCAGCCACAGTGAATAAGGACAATGATTAATTTGCCGTATAGTGTGGTTCGATCCGTTTGTCTGGTTAGCACTTATGCGCGAAGCTAGTCGCGTACTATAGTATTAGCATCCATACACGTCCCTCCAGAACCCTGGTGGTGTTTTTTGTTTTGCTTTCTACTTCTTGCGAGCCCTTGTGTGTAAGAACAAGACCTCAGCGCAACCGTCGTACTGCACTAAGTTGAGCCGCAGACAGAAATACCGCGGAAGGCGGCGCAGCGTGGTGGCGATGCAGAAACGGCCGCACGGTGTGCAGAAATCCACGGTATGTAGGAGTCAGCGCTTCCTCGGCTTTCCGCCTACCGTCCGCGTTATAAAAGACGACCACAGCAGTGCAGCGGTGCGCAGGGTTAGGCTAGGTGGCGTTTCGTGGCTCCTGAAGTGCGAGACGGTGCGGCAAGAAGAGGAGAGCAGATAGGAAGCGCTTGTGTTAAACGTTTGCCAGCGCCAGGAAAAGACACGGACAAAGAAAGCTACAGGACGAGCTCCGACATCCCGCTACTTTATTTTTTTTTTCCAGGAAAACGGTAATTGCAGCTGGTGCGATATAGACGCGCAGAAACGACGGAAGACGAGAAAGAAAAAGGCATCACTCGCAACTAACTTTATTTGCGGTATTGCAACGCAATATATTAGCCGTTCCGCACATTTACAAACCAAATCGATTCAAATGCTCGTCAAATTACAGCAGATAAGGGCATTCCAGGAACTTTCTAATCTAGTAAAGATTGAAAAAAAAATCATATTCGCCAGCACGCAGAAGCACGGACGTGTCACTGATACGCATGTCTATTTTCGTTTTAATGTAGTATGCTTCCATGAGCTCACGCGCCAGGGCATCCATACTCTTACCGAGAATGAAAACACCGGAAAGCTTCGGCTCACACATGCAGAAATCACAGTGCACAGGCACATGTGCGGAACGTTATTTCTTTATCGAAAGTTCGTGTTCTCTAACTCTATGGTTTAGGCACCGGTCTGTTTGGGCGATGTAGACCGTACCATAACTAAGCGCGACTTCGTTCACCACGCCAACCGAGCCGGCGAAATATGGCCTAGCGTGACTCTTCCCGCTTGGGGAGGGCCTCGGCGCTTTGTGAATGCGCGGGCACAGGCCAGCCAACTTGTGTGGCGCCAAAAAAAGCCATCGAAACCTTGTACATGTTAGCCACGCTCTTAAAGCTGTGCGCAGCCTCACGCACGTAAGGCACGACCATTGGTCTTTTGTCCATCGGCTACTTGTTTTTCCTCGATCCCTCCACTTTTTGAAGGCGGGTTTCAGAAAGCGCGAAAACGACAGAGCTAGAGTAGCCAGCTGAATGCATATAAAATGAATTATAGATGAGAAAGAAAGCGTGAAAAAAACAGACATTTTTCATGCTTCTACTATACAAAACCAGGACGTTGTTTGCGTTGTCTCCCTTTCCTATATGTCTTCAGGGAGGCCTAGAAAATTGCGAACCCAAATCGCTTAGCGTACGCAGAAGGCTACACTCTATTGCTGCTCCTTCGCGTTCGTTGCCGCTCCTTTCCGTTTGTTTTTTTTTTGCACACCCGCTGGTTTGCATTCCCTAACTTTCGGCCCTCGGTTCCCAAAACTCCCTATCTCGTCTCGCTGCGCTGTCTCGCGCTCCAGACGGCGCAGCCGAGCGCGCGCTCATACCGTCTTCGGCGGTGTAGACGATGACCTCGTCGGAGCGCGGTCCTGCGCCGACGGCGTTGTACGCCTGCACCAGGACGCTGTACTTGGTGAACTTGCGCAGGTTGCTGAGCGCGCATTCGCCGGCCGCCTCCGGGTCGTCGCCCTCCTCCGCCCTGCTCTCGACCGTCTTGTACAGGTGCAGGTCGCTGGAGTTGTGCAGCTTGTAGCCGACGTAGTAGCCCCTGATGCGGCCGTGACGAAGTTCGGGCACCGGGGGCTGCATGCAGGCGCGGTTCACTGTTCAGTTTTAAAGTGCATTCACTTGCACGTTACCTCGCAGTGTCTATTCGTACGGAGATATATATTTTTTTATTGTTCTGTGCAGTGGAAGTACGAAAAAAAAAGCGCCGAATGTGTATGATACCCTTCGATAAAGAGAAGCTGCTCTATGCGTAAGGTAATTTGAGAAATGATTCATGCTGCTGTAGAGGCACTACCGCGTTTATTCAGACGCTAGAAGGCTTCCTGTCAATAAAAAAACGAGCATTCATTATTGAACGAGAAATTACGAGCTATTAAACTACTTACACGCCTGTTTTAAATGAACATTTCAGTTTGTTTTCATGAAACAGCGGGGAATCACTAACATCGCAATGTCTGCAAAGTACTATACCGTTTTTAATTACGAGAGCGGGCAAGGATTAGCTAAAATATTCATGCCACAGTCTGGAATTTTCGCTTCGAACTCAGTAGCGTATTCCAGCGTGAATGTGGGACTAACAATAATTTACTAAAGATATGCCACAATGCGTGGCTGAGAGGGTTTTGAATATTCAACGCTTCAAAGTGCAATTTGTGACGAAAATTCAGTTTGCAGAAAACTAGCAAAAAATTTAGGAGTCTCGGCAGCACAAGTGTTGTGGCGTATGATGCGGTAAAATGTTTAAATAATAACAGTCGGAGTACCTGTTGTGGCGGGAAATTCATAATACGAGAACTTACAGTGCGTAAATCGGCCAAAAATTCAGTAAAAAAACAAAAAAAATAGGCAAACGCTCGTCTTTTTAGTCTTTTCTTTGCCACAGGCAATTACAAAAGCCAGAGGTTGTCGAGAGTCATACCTTCCAGGTGACCTTAAGGGACTGTGGACCTAACGTCTGGACGGAAACATGTGTTGGTGGACCCCCAGGCACTGTGATAGGAGAAAAAAAAAACACGTGAAGCACATGTACTATGATAAGTCTCCCAAAAATGCAAATGAAATAACTGAATGCTAATAAACACGCACTTGCTGAATGATTTTTTGTATTGCGTCTATCCATGGGGGAATTCCTACGCGACTATTTTGCTCGAGATAGCGAAACATCTTCAGCAATGCGTTCCTAATATTTCCAAGTCGAGTAAGCTGCCACACAACACATATATATTTATAAAATCTGGCGTTTTTATGCTATAGTTCTCTCGACAGCTTTGTACTCAAAACAATTATAGTGCTCCGTTGTTGTTGCCTCCTTTATATTATTGTTATAATATACATTCCGTGCTATCTCCAACTGGTCTGTTGTCGCAAACTTTTTGTGAGCTTTTCTTAATCACGCTAATACTAGCAAAACCACAGAGCCGCAAAGCGTTCAAGTCACGTAGAAACGCTGGCGTGACCACACGCAATGGCGTTTCATCTCCATTCAAAAACAATTTTTCAGACTGTGAAAGTCTTTTGTGGAGTTTCTATAGCCTTTAGTGAATCTACGTTAGAAAAGCTACTGAATTTCGATCAGTGAATTTGCGAGGGCAAGATGTGTGAAAGCTATATATATCGGTTTCTTTGCATAGGTGACCGACAAGAGCATGATGAATCTATTTGTTTGGTTGAAAATTTCTCGCCAGGTTCATGGAATCAGCGTCAGGGAAGGCTAAGTTAATCCACCCACTAAGTAGGTTGACTGAGCAGTGCAGGCTGGGTGAGATGCACATAAGCGACGTTGGATTCGATCGACAATGCCGCGAAACGGCTACCCGGAATCATACATTCCTCTCGCAAGTTATATTGTTTAGCCTCGGCGCCGCGTGCTGCTGCAACCTGGGCCTATCACAAATGAATCTGATATTCAAACGCAGTTACGTCCGACTTTGTCATCTGGGTGCATCTAACTCTGTCCGCTCGTGTCGCCTTTAGGCAAACTCGCCTAACTAACTTTTTTTTTTGTTATTCGCGCGACCAAGGAGCGCCAGCACAAATACGGTTTTACACGGCGCAGGCTGACTTCGCGTTCGGAAGGAAGCCAACTGACCACCATCTTAGCACTGAGCGACAGTAGAGACCAAGCTCATGTTTGTACATCACATGGCTAGACTTGGTGAGATGTCGCATTGGTTTGTCTCGTTAGCGCCTCCGGGTCGGCACGCATTTCTTAGTTTTCTGGGTCACTAGAGGGACGGCATGCGATTACTGGTCACTTTTGTCCACTGCTGTGGACAAAATTGTTTCTCCGCAAACCACCTATGAATATGTGCAAGTGTCACTGCTCTCCTTCACCGCTAATTGGCTAATTGAACACTGATACGAAGATGTTAGTTGGAATTAAAATGAGCAGGGTAATTGAAGTTACATTTCTTTGAGGCTCCGGTGCGGCGTATAGGAAACGTGAGAAGAAAACGGAGGAAGTCGGAGGGGGCCGGGGGGAGGAGGGAGGAAGGGTGGAGCGTTGGGCGCACCTTCTTCGTCGGTGGTGATCAGCAGGGGCGGCTCGGTGAACGGCCCAACGCCAAGAGCGTTGACCGCGGCCGCCCTCACGTGATAGGCGGTGGACGGCTGCAGGCTGCGCACGGTCCACGAGGTCTGGTCACGGCCCGCGCTCACGTTGCGGACCCGGGAACCCGCGTCCGCCGACCAGCTCGCTGCGCGCCAGAAAGTGGCATTTTTAAACTATTTCCACCACAACCGGTCAACCACCACAACCGGGGAGAACAACCACGTTTCACCACAACCACAACCACGTTTCACGAAAATCACCTCCCCCCCCCCCTCCCTGTTGACTTGCCAAATCCCCGATAAGGACCCTCCGTAAATCCCTTCGTTCACTCCTGAGCGGTAGGAACAGAGCAAAAACTGGCGCGCAAAAACCACACTCTGCGTGTCCGGTTTACGGCTTCTTTCTTTTTTTTTCTGTTGCTAATAACAAGATGTGAGAGTTCTATGCATCTAACTGTTTATGCAGCGAAATAATTAAACCTGGATGCATATACGGTTCTTTTTGTTAATTCCTTTAAGAAGGATATGTAACAGATGAGTAAATGTCACGTTGTTATTGTCATTATTATTTATTATTATTATTTGTTTTGAAAACAGAAGTATACTTGAGAGGAAAGGGAAAGCGAGGAGCAGGCTGGCAAATGCCACCGAA